>NC_039367.1:133009710-133091347 GCF_003573695.1 Papaver somniferum | reverse complement strand
TTCAAACCCCCCCCCCCCCCCCAAGACAGCTAAAACTATTTTGGAGACCCCAAATTAAATCATCATAAACCAAATGAATGAAAGAACTCATATAATCCAGAAGCCTTAGCAGAGAAGAATTCATGATAAACAATCTTATTACAGATTAACTAAGGTATCAACAACAAGAACCTTATCAAGCAGAAAAGCAAATAATAAATTTAAAATACTAACCTAAGAAGAGGCAGAACAAATAGGAAGATAACAAACAATAGGAATCAAGACATACTATGAAGTAATTAGCACATGAAAAACACTAATACATATACGCTTTTCTAAACATCAAAGCATTGAGGCTTACCCTTATCTAAAACAGATGAAATCAAAGCTAAAAATGAATCAAATTATAAAATACCTTACAAAAATGTGTCTTTCATCAGTTCCTCAATTCCATAACCCCCAGTTCTTAATCTATCATCCGCCCCTAGGATCCTAGAGTTTACTCTTGTCTGAAATTACTCCCCATGGAAATCATCTATTGGATTTGATTTTGAAATTGAAACTAGGATTTTGGTATAGAAAGAGATTTGAGGTCAATTATGTTATTTCGGTATAGTTATTTTATGTTTGTCAAAATTAAAATGTTGAAATAAATATATATCGAATAATTTCTTAAATTTCCGAGATCGGAATTTTGTATATAATATTATTTGTTGGGCTGTATATTGAATACCTACCAAATATATGTATGACTGGTTTTACGTGATGTAAATACGCGATTATCTACTTTGTTGTAGCGTTAGAGAAAAAACTTTTATAACATTGGAATTAGACCAATCATAGTAGAATCAGAGATAAACTAGTGACTATTATGAATTATACATTTACTTTCATATTCGAATTGTTATTAATCACTTTAGAATCACCGACGATTTCAATTAAAGATGTGTCAGAAATTCATTCATCCAACCATCATCATCAACTAACCATCTAGTGTCTTCATTTAAACAGGCGTGGCCCATTTCAACCTATTACTATTGTTGAATGTTGTTTAAAAGAATTTTGCTCATTTCTCTTCTATAGTATGTATTTACCAAGGAAGTTTTAAAGATAGTATTATCCGTACCTTCACATATTTCTGATCATTTTCTCTGTTGAGGGATACGATCTTGATTTTTCATCTTTTATCTGATCTCCGATCAGGATTCCGACGATGTTAGGTCTGGATTTTCTTATTATCTTCTAAGTCGATTGAGGTTAACGGCGGTTGGAAGAGAATCAAAGAGAGCGGAGAGAATTGTTTGAAGCCTAATTTCAAGTATCATAATGAACTTGTTTACATCATCATCCATTCTAGTTATTTATACATGATATGAACACGACGATTACATGTAGATGACTAAGCACGTGACAGCCTGGACTTTAATAGTTTCTCTCCTGGCGTATGTACCTACCTGGGATAGGTTTCCAGGTCACCCCTCAGCTGACTGCATCGAGAATCTTCTTAGCTTCGTATCTGAACTCAGGTCTTCTGCGCCCAACTCCGTGTTTATGTCTTGTTTAGTCGTGTATGGATCAATCAATGGACATCTGGTTCAGGCCTTCTACGTCTGACCTTTTGTCTTATTTTATATCTCAGCTTTATTATTCTCTAGCTGCCAGTTCTTGGGTAGATGTTATATCTTTTCAACTACAAGTTTCATCAACGGGACCTTATATATATATTCGATTTTCTGATCCGAAGATCAACTTTATAAATAGGTGTGCTAACCATTTCCGTTACAGAGTGATAATCTTTCTCACCTCATCGTCCTCAGACCAAGTACAATAATAATATATCCAACAATTAGTTCGAATACTATTATTGATTAAAGTGAAATATAGTGTGTTTTGGAATGTTTTTTACGTGCAGTGTCGTGCTTTCTTAATATGTTGTGTTGTGTGATATGTTGTGTTATCTTGGAAATATTTAAAACCTATATTAAATAAAGTATTAATGATTTTCACTACAACTCTTCTTCCTTTCCAGGAAAAAAAAACATCATATACTGATGTATGAGGAACAAGGCATTACAGTAGGATACAACAAACACCAAACCAACAAAATAACTACGCCAGGAAACCTAACAATATTTTCAGAATATGTAGTGTCCCAATCTAACTGACTTATGATAACTGGAGGAATATCATTTCACCAATCCTTTACACAATAAATTCTTTTTCCAAATTTGGCTAGCTTATCAAAGATCTATTGCCAGACATACGACTAAAATAAACCCAAATATTGTTAAGACTTCCAATAATATTCTTAGACTCTTCGATGAGTAATTGATTCTCATCTGATAATGTTTCGATGGTGGGTTTTTCATCTTCTCTCTGATTTCTCGATTAAAGTATTTTCCCTTTACTGGTTTTGTCTCATGAAAGGTTAGGTCTTTTGTTATTTAATTTTCTCAAAAAAAAAAAAAATTGACGCTTGTTTGTTTCCATGAATAGTTGTTATTGCTAATTATTAGTTTTCTCTGGCTTCAGGGAAATTGTTTGTCCAATTTTGACAGTTTTCTCTTTTATGAAGCAACAAATCAATAATATAAGACACCAGATAAGAAAACACAAGATACCAGAGTGTTTCACTACTTGATATTTCAATTCTAAATATAAGCGATATAATACGGAAAAAAATAACATAAAAAACCTGAAATTTTGTTAACGATGACTACAATCTTTTAGAAAAAAATCGGGACCTCGTCCAGTTTGAACACCACATTTTACTACGCCGCTATAAACATTCACATACTATCATACTTAGAACTGGAATACAGTTGATTCCGAATCGACTCTCCGAGTAATTCATCTTCACTGGTGCTCCTTACATGATATCTCTTGTATCTCGTAAGACCTTACACACTTGATTCCCCTAGTTGACGTCCTTTACAGACCTGAAGTTCCTTTAGCTGAAATGAAGACTTTTAACTATTCTGCTTCTAAAAGATAACTTATTGATTTCGTACGGAAAGATACTTAATCAAGGTAATAGAAATTTGTTTGCTTTTGAGGGATCTTCAATGATAAAGAAGATATCAAGCAAACCTCAACAATTAGGATAGATTAATCTTTTAAAAGGGTTAAGAGATGCTTAATCGATTCTACCTCACAAGTTGAATCTATACCTGATTTAAATCTTGTGGAATCGCAAAATCTGAGATGAAAAGAAGTTTTTAATTTTTATCAATGGTATTCCGTGATCGATGGTTCTTGAATGGTCGTATAGCAGAAGAGACGGATATTAGAATAGACGAGAACTACGATGATCAAGATAATATTTTGGATATCAAGAACTATCATGTAAAAATACCAGAGTTGTGACAGCCCGGATTTTCAGTCTCCCAGCGGACACAGATTCGACCTTGTGGGTCGGGTCCGATCCATCTAGCAAGTCCAAATTAATTTCCGAACCGCCACTCATGTAGGACCGGATTTTTCGTTCCAAAAGATTTTAATAAAATACAAAACTCAACTCAACTGAATGTTATAAAATGAAATATAATATTACTTTTAAAATTACAAAAATGTAAAATACTAATTACAAAATCAAAAGTTCAAAATTGAGACAAACCAACACCTCAATAAAATCCAAAACGCGATACCCAATCCCCATGCATGATAAAAATAATTTCTTTTATGGCTAGTCTTTCTTCATTCTCTGTGGAAAGGGAGGGAGAAGGGGTGAGCAAACCACAACCCAGTAGGAAGTCTCCAAAAATAATAGAGTGCATCGAAAAACAAACAAATGCAACAGATATAATAATTAAGACCATGGACAAAAATTCACAACAATACTTACAACATTCTCAACCACAAATACTTACATTTTCTTACTCGAAATCTTCAATCTCAAATTCTAGCTCCTTAATCTAGTGTCAGAGTTATTCCGGTAAACAAACCACTATTGTTCCCCGAACAGTCTTCCCATGGTAGCCACCAGTGGTGGGATGCCATAAAGGCCTGACATATTTTCTTACTCAAAATCTTCAATATAAAATTCTAGATTCTTAATCTAATTGTCAGAGTTATTCCAGTAAACAAACCACTAATGTTCCCCGAACAGTCTTCCTAGGGTAGCCACCAGTGGTGGGATGCCATAAAGGCCTGACATTTCAGCAGCAGACAAATACATATTTTCCTATAACTCATTGCAAATCAGTACATTTAATCCTACACACACCAAACCATGTTTAGAATCCCGAAGACTTAATCAAAGTAAGATCCGTTCACTAATGCATTAAACTCACTTTTGCAAATCTAAACTCAACTCCATTCACTAATAATCTAACACATTAAATTCACTATCCTAAATCAAAACTCAATTCCAATCACTAATACTATAATACATCAAGTTCATTTTCGCAAAATCAAAACTCAATAATTATGCATTAGTATAATTTTTACAATAATATAAAAAAATAATTTTAACTATACCAAGTTTTAAAAAAAAATCTAGAATATTTCAACATTAATGATTAGTAATAAATATATAAAATTTCATAAATAAATTAAATTATACAAAAACAACATAATGAATTTAAAAACAAACATGACGATTATTAATATGGAAATCAAAATAAATCAGGGCCAATTACAGAATGGTCATACTTTTTATAATTCGGTCACAAAATGATCATACTTTTGTAATTCATTTACAAAATGGTTTTTTTCCATCCGATTTCACACTTTTGAATAAAACGGTGTTATCTTTTCCGAAAATACCCTCTCTCAAAATACTCTTCCTAGTTAACTAATTGTTTGAAGTGGTGGAGATGAAGCGGTGGTGGTGGTGGAATCTTAAGAACCTCTGCTAAACCCCGAAAGGGAAGCGGTGAACCCTTTGAGTGAATGCGGTGTAACGATCCTGAATGCGGTGTAACGAACCTGAATGCGGTTTTACGATCCTGAATGCGGTGTAGCGATATGTAAGTGGCACCACCACCACCTACAAATAGCACCACCATCCAAAAAATTATAATGAAAGAAAAAGTTAAAATTGTGTATGAAGGGATGAATATGAAGGACAAATAAGTAATTTCATTAACATATTTAACTGTGAGTCACCACTTAACTCTCTTTTTAACGGAAGTATGATCATTTTGTTAATAGTTTGTAACAGTAGGATGCTTTTGTGAATCGGATCCTAATATTAGGACTTTTTTGTACATTTTTCATAAATCAATATAAATTTAATGCTAAAATAGGTTTTATTTGATATTAGGTAGAAACCCCCTACCTCAAATAGCTTTCCAAAAACCTTGATGCAAGTACACCATTGAAGAATGTAGTGAAAGTGATAGAAAAAGGGATTTAATTTTCTTTTGAAAGAAAAATAAGAGAGAAAGAGAAAGTGAAAGAGAGGGGGTGAAAGTGATGTTTATCTTTTGTTTTGTGTAAGAGATAAAAGAAAAAGTAGAAGGAGAGAGAGATGAAAGTGATGGCTAGAATTTTTGGGTTTCTGTGCTAGGAGACAAAAGAGAAGAGGAAGAAGAAAGGACGCCTCTTTTTTTTTCTTTCTTTCACGTTTTGGTAAACTAAAAACTCTAACCAATTATTATTTACCACTCAAGTATTGATAAGGGACACATTATTTTATAAACACACCCAACTATTAAATTAGATGCACCCCGATCACACAATTAATTAATAAATATTGATAGTGCCACCAAATTTAGCAAAGATATAAATATATATAAACACTCCATATTGCACGATCTCCACAATTAAAAACCATCTTTATTATTTTATTTTATTTTATTTTGGCAACCATAAATATAATTAAAAATTAAATATTTATTCTTTATAAATTACAATCCAAACAAAATATTATGGATGAGTTTTAGGCGCGAAAATCATATTAATAAAATTTACGGGGTTTTACACTATTAACTCCTTAAAAAGAATTTCGTCCCGAAATTCAAAACCAAGAAAAATACCGGGTGTTACAAGAGTCGTATAATAAACACTAAAGTTTTCTTTTTAAATAATGAAGCATAATTGTGTTAGAGTACTGCTCGGTTGAACCCACAAGTATTGGTGTATCAATATTATTGTCAAAATTAGATGAACAAAACCATATCTTGATTTATAGTCAACTAATTTCATTCTTGGACTAGGATTAGAGCATGATAATTAAATATCCGAATTCACCAACTGATCCTTGAAGATTGAAAACTAAATAACAATGAAGGCATCTACAAGGACTTTATCAACAAAGGTATGTGAAGACTGATTATCCTATTTAATTTACTCATTATTTCTATCATTCTATCTACTGGGCCAATGTCGTAGGACTTTAATATTATGATATACTTTCAAATAAGAAATTTCGAGTTCAAGCTAGTACTTGATAAATCTCAAAATACAAATTCAAGCAATGGAAGTTTTAAAGGACTTACTACATAATAGGTTGTGGACAATTTATTGTTCAATAAATTATAATTTCAGAAGCAGTTTCTATGAAGACATCAAGTTACATTCACGTTCACACGAACTATGCTAAAATCTTTTATTTTCTCATATACACGAGTTGTTTGGGTTAGTACCCGAACTGTGTTGAGATGCTCATGAACTTTATTTTCTCATGTACACGAATTGATTTGGTCAGTACGCGAACTGTGCGATTTTAAGATGTTCCTGGATCCTTTTTCTAACTCACATACACGAACTGTGTACTTTTAAGAAATCAAGTGAGACAAATACGTTGAAGTTTATGTACTCAAATAAAACAATATATTAGAAATGTACCTAGACAAATATGTTGAAATTATGCACTCAAAATGTCCTGGTTTTTTATGAAAAATTTCCTCATTAAAATTTGCGGCTAACATATGAGCATATATAAAAGGCAACAAAACATAAATAGATAACAACCTTTGGCCTAAATATTGAAGCCGCGTCAATTCGAGATCCACCTCCTTATAGTTACAGATCCACCCACGACTATCACTTCCTCATATTCCCACGTTCTACTTTAGATTAGGGTTCTGGAATTTTCACGTAGATGAAGAAACAGAGGGAGGTATGAAAATTTTCCACTTATGCCCTTGAGAAATGTATTCAAACATTAATTTCTATTAACGGATTTAAAAATAAACTTATATTTCCAACACAAAACGTAAAGGGTGTCGTTAGTAGTTTCTTAGAAAAATATGAAAACCTCCAAGTATTGTGGAATTCAAAAAAAAAAAAAAAAAAAACTTAAACCCTTATCTAAAGTGGAACTAAGGGAGTACTAAGGCGACCTAATAGAAACCATACAATAGATCATCGAGCAATTACATTTGAAAAGACGAGGGTACCCAAATATACCTCAGTCTAAAACTTTTTCACCTATAAGTCCTTTCTACGAAAGTGATTGTCTATGGACTGAGTCGAGACAATACAACTAATCGGTTCACACTTCGTGTGATCGTCTATGGATACGAGATCGAGACAATATGACAACAAGATAACTTGTGTGATTGACTATGGATACAAGATCGAGAAAATACAATAACGAAGTATGATTACTTGATGATAGGTACAGACTTAACCAAACACAATAGGATTGTTATCAAGTAATTAAGAATTAACGTTTGTGTATTTTACTTCTAATTATAATAAAACAATTATAATTTCGGAAATAGAAAAGTAAAAGACACAGCAAGATTTTGTTAACGAGGAAACCGCAAATGCAAAAAAAAACCGGGACCTTGTCCAGAATTGAATACTCTCAGGATTAAGCCATTATACGAAATTTAAACCAACTTCGTATAGTTGAGACCAAGCAACTAAACCTATAGTTCACCTAGTTCCGTCTGTATCCCTGCGCCTCCAACTTGTAAGAAGTCACGCACTTGGAATAATTCATTTGGTTCGTATTCCAAACAGTAAAGGAACAACAAATCTGTTCTGTAACAACTCTTTTCAAACAAGTGATATGAGTTTGACAAAAGGCTCTTCCGTGTATCCCAATAAACTCCTTTGTCAGGTTCTTAGATCTATCTTAATACAACTACCAAAGTAATTGTCTAGATTTTTCAATCAATACTTCTTAGTCACAAATACAATATATTGATGCCGATCTACTCAATCAATCAATCAAGGTTATCACAAAGATAAAACGATTGTAGTTGAATCCCTCCAGCCAATCAAGTTTTGTGCACACCAAAGATTATGAACTCAAATAAGAAATCTTCTTTGTCTTGAAATCTTCTTAGATCTTCAAAAAACACCCGCACACAAAAAACTTGAATCTCTTATGATCAATCACACACAGAACGGAGTCTGTTAACGATGGATTATCACAAGACGTCTTTAGATCTACAAACAGTCTAAATATCCTCGTCGAAACTTCAATCTAGTTTGAGTGAATCTTATATCAGAAGAGAAGATTCTCAAGCATAAACAAACTAGGTGCAATCAAAGTTCAACAACCATTAGTCAATCAAATCAACCAACAACTAATAATAAACTGCAATTATCTAGTTTCCCACCAACGGTACTCGTAGAGCTTCCCAATCCCAAAGAAGTCTTTAAAACGAGCGATCGTAAGAGATTTCGCCTAATTAGGGTACTTTCCTCTCCGAATAGACGGCTCCACCAGTAACAACACAATTAGGTAGTTTTGTTGGCTCTGAGGATTAATTTACTTGAAATGCAAACTTCAATATTTATAGACCAAGGAAGTTTGGACACCAAGGAATTTCCAAAACCGAAAATATTCTCAAGATATGCAATATATTTCCAAATCCGGTTTTCATAATTCCTGGAAATGCTCTATCCAAATATTGACCGAAATCTCAGTAGAAAATCTCCAATTAATAAACGCACATTACCAATTTTTATTTTCTAAAGATATGCATTTTAATTGCTGGAAATCAAAAGCATATTGATAGACACATTTATGTGTCTGATATGATCTCAATTATATGTATTGATAGTAGGGGTGTAAATTTTGCCAGGCAGCCCGAGGCCCAGTACCGTCCGCCCTGTCCCATGACAGCCCATGGGTGACCGTGGCCCTTTACGGGCTGGCCCGACCTAGCCCATTTAAATAAGAGGGCGGGCACATGCCACAATTCAAATTTTCTTGCCCGGCCCAATACCCTCCCTATTATCCCGTCAATGCTACCCGCCATGTTAGCCCGCTAGTATTATCCATTTACCTAGCCTAATTGACTGTTCTCATTGGTTTTATCCTAGAATATACTTGGTACATATACTTAATACAGTCAACCCTCATAGTTTTTCATATGTATTTCTTAACTTGTATTCCATTGGAGTCTAATTTTGTTAACCATATACAGAAAATATTGAGCAAAATCTAAGGAAGTTTCCTTTTCTGATGATTCAATTCAGGAAAAATTATAGGAAGTTCGGTTTATCTTATTCCCATCTCAATTCTCGAATTTGATTATTAATTTTAAGTAAAACTTGTGTATTATTACTACTTTATTTTTATTTTTAACAATATATATGTATAATATATATATTTGTTTGTAATATTCAAGGCCCTCCCGGCCCTACCCGCCCGATCCCAAATTACAAAACAGGCTTGGGTAGGCCACGGGTACTAACTGTAGATAAATAACCCTGCCCGCCCGGCCCTTTTAATTTCATGGATAAGAGATGTTCCAGCCCGTCCTATACCGTCCCATTTAATAAATAGGTCGGGCTGCCCGGCCCGACCCAATTTACACCCCTAATTGATAGTGCTCGATTTTGTTCTTATTTGGTTATTTTATGTTTTTGTAGGTGTTTTTGGAGAAATATGCTTTTGCGGCGAAATTGGCTCGAAAAGTGGTATTTGCGCTCACAAGAGAAAATTACTAAAGGCACCCGGAGGACAAATGCTAAAGGGACTCAACAGTGGATAAGGGGTAACCAAATTACTAAGGGGCGCCTTCCTCACCATTTGAAATATTGAATTTGGCGGCAAAGTTTTCTTCCTCGACTGAGCTTTTCTGGATCGAAAATTGGAAGAAGTTTAATGAGACTAAATCGCAGTTTCATATTGGGCTGGACTTGTCTGGGCTTAGCAGTGTCACTATGGGTATTTGACTCGCAGAAACAGGGCCAGATCATCGGTTTGAAAGAAGACAGGTGGAAAATATTTTCGTAATTTTCTCGGTCGTATTCAGGGAAGTTAACTGCAGTTAAGGAAGTTATAATCTTTGAGATTCATATCTAACAAGTTTGGTAAGAGTTTTAACAACTCAGCAGACGTGAAGAAAGAAAAGAAGTAAAGAAAGGAAGATTTTGATACATCTCGACAAGCCAGGGGCGGTGAGCAAGTTTTGGTTTAGTTCTGGTAACTACGTTGAAGTTTAGGAAAGAATATCTCCTCTGGATTTTCTGTATTCGATCCTGTGATAACAAAGAAGAGTTAGGATGAGAAAGGGAAGCCGTAGAGAAAGAAATTCCCGTAACTTCCTGAGGAGGAGAAACAAAGATTTTCACGAGATATTTTTGTCGCTTTGGTGTATTTATAAGTTGGTACGAGTCACAACAGCGAGAGGGGGAGACCTTGGCGTATCTAGGAGAGCCGATACAGATAAGAAAGAAGAAGTTGCAGAGGTATACCTTCTCTGCCGGAGAAGAAAAGCTAAGTTTCTGACGAAGAAGAAGACCACCAAAACCCTTCACCTTTTCTTTCAAACTTGTAACAGTTTTGGCACAGCTATTCCTGTTACAAATTCTCAATAACAGTAGGTTCTGTAACAGTGGATTTTGTAACAACTATATCTGTTACAAATTCGCTGCATCATATTATTTTCCAATAAAAACACCTTTTGAGTCATGATTATATCTTTTTGGTGCTTTTTGAGCATGACAAGCTAAACCCCGTCACTGGGATGACGGAGGAAGCCAATTCTCATCACTGTGGTAACTCTATTTAATTTTTTTAATGACTTTTGCATTAATATAAATTAAATTATGATTTTAAATTAATTAGTTGTCATTTAGTTTGATGGATTATGCTTAGCTTTGGTGTTTTGATAACTCATGCTTACCATTTACAATTAATGTTTTATAAAATCTACCTTGACAAAGTTTAAGAGTCAGTAACATTGTTTTTGGAGCCATAATTGTCTAAGAATTAATATTGAAATCATAGAAAAAGAGTTGGTGAAATCCTGATTCCCAGTATTCTCTCAATATTGTCGTTATCTTTTGTGTTATTCACTAGATTAATTTTATAATTTAAGTCTAAAATCAACTTCACAAGTCCGAGAATCAAATCCTTTCTTACCACAATTAAAGCTACATCAGTTTTTGGCGCCGCCGACGCAGACTTGTATTTAGGTTTAGGTTTTAGGTTTTGCATTTTTTTTAGGTTTTTCATATATTTTTTTATTTAGATTATTTTTTGTTCTATTTTACGTCTTTGGTATTTTTGTTTTTGCTGTGCAGGATTGGCTTGAAGCGAAACGTGGAAAGTTGAACTTGCCTTGCAAAAAGGGAGAAACTGAAGATTTTATTTTTAGACTTTTATCTTATTTTTAGTAGTTTCTTTATTTCTTTTTAATTTTTGTTTATTTGTTTATTTTTAGTATTTTATTAATTGAAAAAAAAAGAAAAAAAAAACACACGTTGCACACACCAATTGCATCGTCAGAATTACCGAATTTAGGAAACCTGTGGAAAAGTACGCTGAACCCGTGCCTTGGGCCTTATGGGAGTTACCAGCCGAAATTCCTCAAGCCTCAGCCTCGTACCTTTAGGTATATTTTTCTGAGGTAGCCAAAGCTTACCTAATTTAGTAAACCCTGCATTTGCATGTGCACGATTTCTTGATGAACAATAATATTTTGATTGTGTATGCACCGTTGGAAACGTGTAGGAGGTAGACTTGAAGAAAATGACCTTTTTAATTTGAGTCTAACTTGTTACACGGATTTAGGTGGAGCTTCCATTTTTGTCAAAATGGTTAAAGAAAATGATGATGAGGTCCCGGTAAAAATCCTTAGGGATCGTTTAAACCCGTCTAAAGTAGTGCGTGAGCCAGGTGTAGTTCTACCAGCTTCTACGGTCCAATTTGATATTAGACCTGAGTCTATTGGCATGCTACGTAAGTTTAGGGGGTTAGAGAATGAGAATCCGTATACCCACATAAGAGATTTTGAAATGATTTGTGACACAATGAACTGTCCGAATGTCTCCAAAGATGTGCTTAGGTTACGTTTGTTTCACTTCTCTCTCTATGAGAAAGCCAAAGAGTGGTATCATTTTATTCCTTCTAAAACAATTACCACCTGGGATGGTCTTGTAGAGGCATTTGTTAAGAAATTCTACCCACACCATAAGACTGTTGTTGTTCAGCAGTCTATCCAAACCTTTAAGCAGAAATTAGGTGAAAAACTTCATGATTATGTAGAAAGGTTTAGTGAATTGTTATACCAGTGTCCACATCACGGATTTGAAAAATACCACATGGCCCAAATTTTATATGAGGGACTTGATAGTGAAACCCGTATGCAGGTAGAAACAATTTGTGGTGGAGAATTTACCCATCAAGACCCTGATGAATGTTTTGACGAGTTCATCGAGTTAGCTGAGAAAACTAGCCAATTGGCTTCAATGAGAGAACCAGAATTACCTAGAAATCCTATCCATAGAGTCGATAGAATTGATTATGGGTCAGATATTCTTAGGTGTCTAGAGACCTTAGAAATGAATCAAGGGTCACACCATGCCAGATACGAAGAACAAGCCCATGCTCTTTATAACAACTCTAGGTTTGAAAACTGTCAGAGATTTGACCCATATTCAAATACCTATAACCATGGTTGGACAAACCACCCGAATTTCTCTTGGTCTAAGGGCCAGAGTCAAGGTCAGTCTAGTAGTTCTCAGATTCTCCCGGGTTTTGGGTATACTAAGAACCATTTAGGGCCAGATCAGTATCAGAACCTGCAGATAAGAAGATCATGAACTGAGAAGAGTCTCTCACCATGTTATCTCATAACATTGCAAAGTTTAAGCAATCGGTTGAGAAAAGTTTACAGGAAAACTCTCAGGCTATTTCCGAGCTAAAAACCAGGTTAGTCTAATTGCCGAGTCTTTGCAAGAGAGAGAGAAAGGAAGGTTCCCCAGTCAACCACTACCCAATCCTAGAGGATTTCATGAAGTATCCGCTAGAGAGAATGATTTCAGTCATATGAACTCTATAACAACCCTTAGGAGTGGTAAAACGGTAGACAATAAGGTAGTCATGCCTAATAGTGGACATACTGTAGATCCACCTTTTAGTTCCCAGGAGGAACCACTAGCTGAAGATACTGACAAAGTTTCTAGTGATGCCAATGTGATTCCTCCTGATAGGTCTCATTTTGTGCCCAGAGCCCCATATCCACAGTTGTTAGCTCCAACAAAGAGAGAGTCGACTTTCAACGAAATAATGGAAATATTTAAGCAGGTTAACATTAACATACCTTTACTAGAAGAAATTAGGAAAATGCCTGCTTATGACAAATTCCTTAAAGATCTTTGTAGACGAAAGCGTAAGCTTAATGTCCATAAGAAAGCCTTTTTAGCTTGTCAGGTAAGTTCAATCCTTCTAAACCAAACACCCCCTAAGTATAAAGACCCTGGATTCCCAACTATATCTTGTACAATTGGTAATCACATGGTTGATAAGGCATTACTTGACTTAGGAGCAAGTGTTAACTTACTCCCGTACCATGTGTACACCCAGCTAGGTCTTGGTGAGTTGAAACCGACAAAAATGACACTACAATTAGCTGATAGGTCTGTCAAAGTTCCTCATGGTGTCATAGAGGATGTACTGATTGAGGTTGATAAATTTATTTATCCAGTGGATTTTGTTGTTCTAGACACTCAACCTGTTCAGGACCCTAGTGCTCAAATACCGGTGATTTTAGGTCGCCCATTTTTAGCCACATCTAATGCTATCATCAACTGTAGGACCGGACTTATGAACATATCCTTTGGTAGTATGACAACTGAACTAAATGCATTTAATGTTACTAGACAACCTTCTAATGATTTAGAGGAAGTGAATATGATTAGCACTTTAGTTCAGGATCTAGTTCAGGATAATTGGGACGACACTTTATTGGATGATTCTTTGGATGAATTTGATGAGAAACTCTTAAATCAGTTAGGTGACCAAACTGTTGAACTAGAAGAAGCTCTCGAGTACTTTAAAGACTCTACGGACCCTGAAA
This sequence comes from Papaver somniferum, assembly GCF_003573695.1. NCBI lineage: Eukaryota > Viridiplantae > Streptophyta > Magnoliopsida > Ranunculales > Papaveraceae > Papaver > Papaver somniferum. Next base: position 133,077,149 of record NC_039367.1, on the reverse strand, counting down.
TTCAAGCCATAGTGCTAGGCCTTACGGAGAGTAGTGTTGACCCTAAGTTTGGGGGTAATGATTTAAAAGAATCTCTTGAGTATTTTAAAGACTCCGAGGATCCGGAAATTCAAGCAATAGTTAGAGGTTTGTCCGAGAATACTGACTACCCTAAGTTTGGGGGTAATGATGGTCAAGTATCCCCATTAGAAGTCCCTAACTTAGTACTCGAGCCTAGTGTACCTGAGGTATTACTTGAGTCTCTTCCGATTCCTCAACCGGATCCTCATGATACTGTCCAGGAGGAAATATAGCTATTAGAGCCTTGTAATGCGAATGAATCTATTTGTCAAGACACCCATATGAAGTCCAAGTGGGCATCACAGATAAACCCTATTGTCTTGCAAGAAATTTTAGATCAGTTTGTGCTCCGACTATTCATTTTTCTAAACCGGTGTAGTTGTTTCATAATTGTGGCAGTTTTATTTGGTTTTGTTGATCCACAATTGTTTCTACTATTGATATATGATTTGAAAGGTAATTAGCCATTTTGTGGTATTTGACGTCTGGCTGAAGACTTTATATTTAGCACTTCTTGGGAGGTAACCCATGCTCATGCAACACGGTAATATCTTTTCTTAAATCTTTTGCTTAAAGTGGTAACAGTTTCTCCTTGTTCATGCTTTTAAATTTTACGTAATGACCCGTCCCTCCACCGATATTGTCCCCACTTAGCCACTGCGGTTATCCGGCAGTGTGGGGTTTTCAACGGGCATCGCTGCGGTAATCCAGCAGAAAACTTCCCGGATGGTCACCCATCCCTGGATTGCTCCCGCCCGAGCACGCTTAACTGCAGAGTTTTCTGCCAACTCTAGAGTCAATTGTGCTGGAAAGGTATCGGTTTTAGGAAAGGAAAAATCATTACTTATATTCCATTCGACCAACCACTACCGAATATCAGGGTTTTACAATACCACCACCGTAAATTGGAGCCGTCCTTGGCTCCAGAATATATCCGCAGCCCAGATCTCCGACGTTCCATGCCCCTCATGAGAAGCACCTGGAACAACCCCGTCCAGCGTACCTTACCATCCTCGGCATGTGAACCGTCGTAGGCTCTACTACCATTTTAAATGACCCGTCCCTCCATCGAAATTGTCCCCACTTAGCCACTGTGGTTATCCGGCAGTGTGGGATATTCAACGGGCATCGCTGCGGTAAACCAGCAGAAAACTTCCCGGATGGTCACCCATCCCTGGATTGCTCCCGCCCGATCACGCTTAACTACAGAGTTTTCTGCCAACTCTAGAGCCAATTGTGCTGGAAAGGCCTCGGTGTTAGGAAAAGACAAATCATTACTTATATTCCATTCGGCCAGCCACTACCGAATATCGGGGTATTACATTTTATCTTTAGAACATTGAGGACAATGTTAGATTTAAGTTTGGGGGTATGGGAGAAACTTTTTAGTTGTAATAAATAAACTCCAGAGCCTAGAAATTTATGCCTATTAAGGATAACACTTACTAATCTAAGTGGATGGAAGCATCTTGATTGTAGGAGTTGAGGAACCAATCTGATTAGATGGAAACATCTAAAGAGTCTATTCATAAAAACACAGAGCTCAGGTGTTAGAAATAACATGGTAGTTTCGCCATATCTCGTTGAGTCCTTTTCACTTCTGTTTTTATTTTATTTTCTTTTTAAAATATGTTTCTAAGTGATTTGGTGGGGCCCACAAATCGAGTTGTTACCACTGTTAGGGTGAAATAGAGTGATTGAGTTGCTCAAAACATAAAAATAAAAAATAAATACCAGACCAATCAGACCAAACGAAATAATTCTCAAAAATAAAAATAAATAAATAAATAAATAATGAAAAATAAAACACTTGGATAGCAATATGTGTGTGTTCTCCCTGTCTCCGTCACCTAAACAAGCGTGGAACGCAGGATCCACGGGAATTGATAGGTGTCTAAAACACCTAATTTTATATCTAGTATTTATGCTTTCTTTGCTATTATTCTTGTGAATTTCATCTCTTATGTTTAGTTTTGAGTCATTAGGTGCAATGGAGTCCTTGGGAGCAAATAAAGGAGAAAACGCCCATTTGGAACGTAAAGAGCAAAAAGGCTGATTCTCAGGCAAGCTATACTTGGAGTCGGCTGCGTTGCTGCGAGTTTCCAAAACAGACAGTTAAAACAAGAAGGAATAGATTGTCAGTTATCTGAAACTGGCAGGCCACATTTAAATGGACAACCCTTATCTATTTGCTCGGGTGCTTAAGTCTAGATGTCACTCCTACAAGACCCTAAAGTTGAGAGAATTCATTTCTCGATCTACTTTACTTCTCAAATTCGGAGAAGAAAGAAAAGAGCCATGGCTGCAGTGGAACTCAGCAAAAGGAAGAGATTTAGAGAAATAGATGATTTGCAGTTGTTCCCAAGAGTTTGTGAGAAGAACATAGACGAGTTGAGATTGAATCTGTTGCAGTAAAGAACAAATCTGTGGAAGTTCTGAAGGAAGGATGGGTTCGATTTGGGAAGAAATTGGGTCTGTTGTGGAAATGGTTGCTGAGATCGATGGGGGTTCTGCAATTAGGGTTCCAGATGAGCTGTTGCTGATGAAATCAGAGAAGAAGACTTGAAGGGTTTGGCTGCGTTTGAAGTCAATAAGGAAACACAAGTGAGGGTTTTGAGCAAATTACTGAATTGGAGTTGTTCTTGAGCTACTGGTGGTGATGTTGAGTTATGATGCAGAGATTATGGAGCTGTGTGCAGTGAGTGGAGATGCTGTTGTCAAGGCTTAGAAGTCTAAAACTGAATTGGAGTTGAAGAATGATGGGTTGGTGGTGAATTGACACAGGTGAACATGAGAAGCAGATGAAGAGTTTCAGGTGATATTTTGTGTTGAGAAATGAAGAAATTGGGAGTTGGTGTTGCTGCAATTGTGCTTGAAGAGTTTGTTATTGCAGTATGACTCAAATGAGCATTGCAGGTTTCAGCTTGATGTTGGTTGCTAGTGATGCTGCAATGCAGAGAGGAAGTCTTGTGCTGTAGAAATGTTGCTTTGAGCTGAACTACACAATGGTTGAGTTGGCTGTGCAGTGATGCTATTGTTGAGCTGCAGGGATAAATGAAATTGGTGTTGGCCTTGAGATATAATGCGGCGAATGGTTCAAAGGAGGTTTAAGCCGCTGTTGTTGATTAAATTGTTAGTGAACTTAGAGTGCATGTAGGTTGCTGCCAAGGGTATGATGGAAGAAAGCTGAGATGAGAATGAGAAGGTGCTAGCAGGAGATGGTGATGTGTAATGGTGGTGGTTGTATTGCGAGGCATGGTGCAGTTGAATAATATTAAAGCTGCAAACTGGTGGAAATAGGAGTGCTAGAAATGTGGTGCTGCTTCAAGTTGTTACTGGTGGTGACTGAATTGGTGAAATTGAGCTGAAACGAATGAATGAAGTTGGATGCAGCCGTGGGTAATGATGCAGATGGTGGTACTGAAATGCAGCTACAGTTGTGCGGTTATTGAATGAGCTGCAGCTGCGATTGCAAGTAAATGAGCAAGTCAGAGAGAAGCGATAGATGAATGTGTGGAGTTGAGATGCAAGTTATGTAAAGAAGCTGGGAAAGTGAAGGTGGTTGATACATCTCCAGTATGGGTAAGGTGTTGAGTTACTGAAGTTGCAGCTGCAGTTGGTTATGGAGGTAATGAGCTACAGGATGAATGATGATTCAGTTGGTGCTTGTGGTTGCAGTGGAGGCGAATGAGTAAACATTGCAGGAAAGGAGCTGAGCTATGCTTTGGTCCTGGTGAAGATAGAGCAGGGTAAACTATCTTGTTAGTTCTGCAAAACTAACAAGTTTAGCGAGCCATGTATTGAATGGGCTGTGACTGTTAATGGGCTTGGACTAGAATTTCAAACAGAGCGGCTAAGGAAGTTGGGTGCAGGTTTGCTTTGCGCACTGACCTAAATTTAGGAATCAGTGGGGAAAAGAAGAGAAAGATATAAAAGGGTTATGTTCTCTCGGATAAAAAAAAAAACTTTTACTTCTACTTTGAGCCTAGGGTTTAGAAAGATGGAAACTATTATTTTTCTTCTTGTGATGAATTCCTATGCCATGAGTACCTAGATTTTATTATTGGTTAAGGAATAAGTTGGATTTCCAAATATGGGTTTTCATTCAATAAGTTAGTTTTGTCTCCATGTTTTGTCGATTATGATTCGCTAGAAATATCGCCATGTATGATTGATTGTTAGTTTTATCAAGTTGCAAATTGGTAGAACTCGTAATCATATCTATTGCTAGTATAGGGTTTATTATACGTAATCGTGATACACCTTGGATACAAGTAGCATAATTGTGAGTATTGCTTGTAGTGATACATCCTAGTAGTCACAAGTGGATCATAACCTTTGTTAAAACGGATTAGTGCTTTTACACGTTCGATTGCTTTGATTGGCCTGATTTCATAAAACTTAATGCATCTAGGGAATTAAACTTGATTAGTGCTTTTACACGTTAGGTTGTTCTCTTAGGTAGAATTCATATTCGCATCTTTTAATGTGTTTGTTGATGATAAGAGGAAATTAGCGGGATATTCTTGCGATCAAGGTTTCCTAGGGCCTTTGATAAAAGTTGAGATTAAAATATCAATTCTAGTTATTGTTACAAATTCATGTTTGTGAATGAAAACTAATCCTTGACCAATATCTTCATCTTATTGACTTGCTTGTTTATTTCATTATTTGCTTTTAGTTTATTTTCCTTTACATAAAAATCAGAAATCCCCCCTTGTTTATATAGGAAATCGAAACAACTTGAAAACCTAGATCCTCTCTGTGGGAACGATCCTTTCTTACCCTTGATATATTATTTATTTTGAGTTGTGAGAAAGTGTAATTTATTTTTGACGCATACGACAGCGATCAAATTTTGGCTCCGTTGCCGGGGAGGAAGCGGTTGTCACTTGTTTTTGGTTTGTTATTTTCCTGTTTTTAGTTTTGTTTTATTTTCTGATTTTTAACCTTGTTTTGAGAATCGTGTTTCAGGTACTTATTTCTCATGGATGGAGCATATTGGAACAATGGATACGGTTTCCAACAATCTCAACAACATGACAACTTCCAACAATTCCAAGGGTATAATCAAAAGAAATTCATTGGTTATGACCAATATTCCATGGATCCTTATGGTTTTCCTCAACAACCTTATGGCGGGTATGTGTGTGAACAACCACAAGGATGGGAGGATTCTTATGCTCGTGAACAAAAAGTCTCTGACTTTCTAGACAAAGTTTCCAACTTTGTACAACAAGAGTTCCAAAAAGATAAAGAGGCTACAGACGAGCAACTCCAAGAACTTCGTGAAGGTATTGCTAACTTACAAAGAGGTATTGATCAAATCAAAGAAGAAAATTATGAGGAAGAACTTTGCTTTAAAAACAATAACTATTCTAATGTGCCTGTGGTGTGTGATGAATATTTGATTGATGTTAATGTTGAAAAAGGCCAACCTTTGGGGACTTTCGTTGATAATTGTGTAGCTAACTCAACTCTTGATCTTAATAATGATCATTCGCCTATTCAAAAGGATGAGTTTGAGGTTAGCAACACTAAATTCAGCGACAACCAATCTTATGTTAGCTATGAAATTGACGATGATTATGAAGATACGTTGTTTGAAGCAACTCATGGTGACATTACCCAAAGGTGTACAATGGAATTCTGGGATCAAGATGAAGATGAAAAGGACTATGATGACAGTTTTGTAGATTACTCAAGCATTGATCTTAATAATGATCAAGAGCTTATTCAAAGGGTGGAGCTTGAGGATGCTGCATTTTTTAGTGTTCTAAAAAAGTTTCTTATAATAAAATTTGGATCCGCAAAAGAAGATGTGTCATACAACGAAGAGGAGTGTGTTGAGAATGAAACCGATATGACCAATATTGTGGAAGACCCAATTGAGCTTGCAAAGAATTGTAATGAAGATGTTGATGCCGAGACTTTAGTTAAGGTAGAAACGGATGAAGAATGGTTGCAAGGTTTGATAGAGGACCATGATATAAAAGAGGTGAGTAATTCACTTGAGTTTTTCAAGGATGAAGAGGATTATGTGATACAAGAGATTGTGCAAGGTTTTCTAACCCTTTGCATATTGTTTCTTCTCCTTTACCTCTTATTGGTTTGTATGTATGTGCTTCGAGAATATTGTTGAATGACTTTATTTCTCGATTTTCGCCATTAGAAACATTTGATTCTCATACTATGAATGTTTGCATAGAAGAAACCATAGAAGTTCCTGAATTTTATGTTCTTTATACACTTCCAAGTGTGGACAAGAATAAGTGTGGGGTAAACTTCTATTGGGCTATAGATTCACTTTTGCTTTATTATACTAATGTTTGTGTGAAGTTACTATTTGCAAAACAGGTTCTATGGGTGGATCCCCAACTTTTTCGATTGTTGGTGTATGGGGAATGAATCTTGCAAGGTTATAGTCGGGCTGACGACTTTAAACCAAGCGCTAAATGGGAGGCAACCCATACGATGAGTATTTCTTGTCTTATTTTTATATTCTTGTTTTGTTTTTAGCTTTTTCTTGTCTTGTATTTACTTTTTCTGATTTCTTGTCGCATATCATTATATGATTTCTCACCTTGACTTTCTTTAGACGATTCAATTTACATTGAGGACAATGTAAAGTTTAAGTGTGGGGGAGTGGTTAAGCATTTGCATTATAAATTTTTCATTTTTTTCAACTTTTGTGTAAAATAGTGAATAAACAAACTCCAACTTGTGGTTAGTTTAGAGTCACATAGTATACATGTCGCTAAGATTACATCGAGATTCTCATAAGAGTGACTGAACTTAGAGATGACAGAGAACATGATCGGGTTTCTTACTTGTATGAGAGTTAAAGTTGGATTTAACCATCCCAGTGGAAAATGAGGTGCAGACTGAATTCGGTATTAGAGTAGTGATCCCCTATAGTGGAGACTACCCATGTTACATCATGAGAGGCACCGACCTTCACTTCTTTGTACCTGTCTAAATTTGTGCTTTTAGAGTGTGTGTCACCGTACGTAAACTCCGGGTAGAATGGTGAGCTACCCAACCTCCCACCAATAGAAGCACTATTTTGATCTCTTGAGTGCTATTTTATCAATCATGAATGGTGACATCGAATTGCTAACTTACATACCACTTGTATTCTTGTTCGCAGTTAGCACCATCCACTTTATCTCTCTACACCAACAGGTCCATAGAAACACCATCATCATCAAAAAGAGGAGCATCACAAATTCGAAGGAAAGTTGAAGACATTCAAGGTTTACAAGCAACGGTACATAAATGAGCAGATTCAGATTCAAGTAAAGCAACGAGACAAGGAGCAAAATTTTTACAAGTTGAAGACTTTATGTACAAGAACGAAGATTATCAAGATGAGAGTTCAAGAAGTTTATGATATCGAGACATACAAGTTGTGAAGAATCAAACGGTAAAGTACTTACACCATGGCCTTTGTACTTGCATTTTTTTTATCATATTTGTATATTATTTTCTCTTGTTCCGAAAAAAAAACTTGGGACATGGTCATTGTTATAAGTCCCTTGTCAAAAAAAAAAATGAAAAAAAAAAGAGACAAGAGAAAATTTTGTTAGGTTTATTATTAGTTTTATTATTTTGTTTTGTTTTGTTTTTATTTTGTATTTTTTTTATTTTTCTTGTCTCAATAAAAAAACAAAAAAAAGGGAAAGAAAAAAGGAGAAAAAAGAGACAAGAAAAATCCTTTGTATCATATTTTGGGTTTGTATAGTTCGTTTTTAGTTTTGTTCTTTCAATAAAGCCACTGGAAGAAGAAATATCCATAATGAAGTTTTATGCAACAAGGAATTAGAGTAAATAATCATATTGTCAAGATTCTACGAAGTTCAAGATTTCATCATCAAGAGCTGAAGACCGAAGACGAAGATGAAGACAAGGATTGAAGACCGAAGATGTTTCTATGGATGCTGAGAGAGTGGTGCTAACTGCACGCCGAACGGATAACGAGGTAAGTAAGCATATTCCCACCTTCGTTAAGTGGTTAATTTCCTTTCTTAGAGATCGTCAGAAAAAAGGGTTTTCGAAATAAATAAAAGATGTGGGTTTTCAAAAAAACTCGGAGGGTTTGGCCTTCCTACCATTCAAAGTGTCGCAAGATTCTCTCTTCATTCCTACCTGGACACATGTGTGACCCATAAAAAGCTATTTATTATTGAGAGCAACTTCATAAAACCCTTTCTAGTGAGGCAGAGTCGAGACTTTTGATCACTCCGAACCTGGATTCTTTCGATAAGGGATGGTTATTTCTCTCTCAACTTTGAAGGATGAGATTGTGTTCATTTATGTGTCTAACTTCTTATGACTAGTGTGCAGAATCTTTATGTCTTCTTAGCGCGTTGAATGCTATCATTTCGGAGAACTAGTAAGTTGGAAAAGTAGGTTTTGTAGGTACACCTCTAGTAAACCCTCACGAGACTATAACTCGTCCACTAGGGACACCTAGAGGTTTAAAGGCATGTTATTCATGCTAAGAGTAACCGTATCCTCGACGAGACGGAGTTGTATGTATGTTTTAGAATTGTTTTGTTTGATTTGCTCGAGGACTAGCAAAGTTTAAGTGTGGGGGAATCTGATAGGTGTCTAAAACACCTAATTTTATATCTAGTATTTATGCTTTCTTTGCTATTATTCTTGTGAATTGCATCTATTATGTTTAGTTTTGAGTCATTAGGTGCAATGGAGTCCTTGGGAGCAAATAAAGAAGAAAACGCCCATTTGGAACGTAAAGGGCAAAAAGGCTGATTCTCAGGCAAGCTATACTTGGAGTCCGCTACGTTGCTGCCAGTTTCCAAAACAGACAGTTAAACAAGAAGGAATAGATTGTCAGTTTTCTGAAAAACTGACAGGCCACATTTAACTGGACAACCCTTATCTATTTTCTCGGGTGCCTAAGTCTAGATGTCACTCCTAAAAGACCCTAAAGTTGAGAAAATTCATTTCTCGATCTACTTTACTTCTCAAATTCGGAGAAGAAAGAAAAGAGCCATGGCTGCAGTGGAACTCAGCAAAAGGAAGAGATTTAGAGAAATAGATGATTTGCAGTTGTTCCCAAGAGTTTGTGAGAAGAACATAGACGAGTTGAGATTGAATCTATTGCAGTCAAGAACACATCTGCCATGGAAGTTCTGAAGGAAGGATGGGTTCGATTTGGGAAGAAATTGGGTCTGTTGTGGAAATGGTTGCTGAGATCGATGGGGGTTCTGCAATTAGGGTTCCAGATGAGCTGTTGCTGATGAAATCAGAGAAGAAGACTTGAAGGGTTTGGCTGCGTTTGAAGTCAAGAAGGAAACACAAGTGAGGGTTTTGAGCAAATTACTGAATTAGAGTTGTTCTTGAGCTACTGGTGGTGATGTTGAGTTATGATGCAGAGATTATGGAGCTGTGTGCAGTGAGTGGAGATGCTGTTGTCAAGGCTTAGAAGTCTAAAACTGAATTGGAGTTGAAGAATGATGGGTTGGTGGTGAATTGACACAGGTGAACATGAGAAGCAGATGAGGAGTTTCAGGTGATGTTTTGTGTTGAGAAATGAAGAAATTGGGAGTTAGTGTTGCTGCAATTGTGCTTGAAGAGTTTGTTGTTGCAGTATGACTCAAATGAGCATTGCAGATTTGAGCTTGATGTTGGTTGCTAGTGATGCTGCAATGCAGAGAGGAAGTCTTGTGCTGTAGAAATGTTGCTTTGAGATGAACTACACAATGGTTGAGTTGGCTGTGCAGTGATGCTATTGTTGAGCTGCAGGGATAAATGAAATCGGTATTGGCCTTGAGATATAATGCGACGAATGGTTCAAAGGAGGTTTAAGCCGCTGCTGTTGATTAAATTGTTAGTGAACTTAGAGTGCATGTAGGTTGCTGCCAAGGGTATGATGGAAGAAAGCTGAGATGAGAATGAGAAGGTGGTAGCAGGAGCTGGTGATGTGTAATGGTGGTGGTTGTATTGCGAGGCATGGTACAGTTGAATAATAGTGAAGCTGCAAATTGGTGGAAATAGGAGTGCTAGAAATGTGGTGCTGCTTCAAGTTGTTACTGGTGGTGACTGAATTGGTGAAATTGAGCTGAAACGAATGAATGAAGTTGGATGCAGCCGCGGGTAATGATGCAGATGGTGGTACTAAAATGCAGCTACAGTTGTTTGGTTATGGAATGAGATGCAGCTGCGATTGCAAGTGAATGAGCAAGTCAGAAAGAAGCGATAGATGAATGTGTGGAGTTGAGATGCAAGTTATGTAAAGAAGCTGGGAAAGTGAAGGTGGTTGATACATCTCCAGTATGGGTAAGGTGTTGAGTTACTGAAGTTGCAGCTGCAGTTGGTTATGGAGGTAATGAGCTACAGGATGAATGATGATTCAGTTGGTGGTTGTGGTTGCAGTGGAGGCGAATGAGTAAACATTGCAGGAAAGGAGCTGAGCTATGCTTTGGTCCTGGTGAAGATAGAGCAGGGTAAACTATCTTGTTAGTTCTGCAAAACTAACAAGTTTAGCGAGCCATGTATTGAATGGGCTGTGACTGTTAATGGGCTTGGACTAGAATTTCAAACAGAGCGGCTAAGGAAGTTGGGTGCAGGTTTGCTTTGCGCACTGACCTAAATTTAGGAATCAGTGGGGAAAAGAAGAGAAAGATATAAAAGGGTTATGTTCTCTCGGATAAAAAAAAAATCTTTTACTTCTACTTTGAGCCTAGGGTTTAGAAAGATGGAAACTATTATTTTTCTTCTTGTGATGAATTCCTATGCCATGAGTACCTAGATTTTATTATTGGTTAAGGAATAAGTTGGATTTCCAAATATGGGTTTTCATTCAATAAATTAGTTTTGTCTCCATGTTTTGTCGATTATGATTCGCTAGAAATATCGCCATGTATGATTGATTGTTAGTTTTATCAAGTTGCAAATTGGTAGAACTCGTAATCATATCTATTGCTAGTATAGGGTTTATTATACGTAATCGTGATACACCTTGGATACAAGTAGCATAATTGTGAGTATTGCTTGTAGTGATACATCCTAGTAGTCACAAGTGGATCATAACCTTTGTTAAAACGGATTAGTGCTTTTACACGTTCGATTGCTTTGATTGGCCTGATTTCATAAAACTTAATGCATCTAGGGAATTAAACTTGATTAGTGCTTTTACACGTTAGGTTGTTCTCTTAGGTATAATTCATATGAGCATCTTTAACGTGTTTGTTGATGATAAGAGGAAATTAGCGGGATATTCTTGCGATCAAGGTATCCTAGGGCCTTTGATAAAAGTTGAGATTAAAATATCAATTCTAGTTATTGTTACAAATTCATGTTTGTGAATGAAAACTAATCCTTGACCAATATCTTCATCTCATTGACTTGCTTGTTTATTTCATTATTTGCTTTTAGTTTATTTTCCTTTACATAAAAATCAGAAATCCCCCTTGTTTATATAGGAAACCGAAACAACTTGACAACCTAGATCCTCTATGTGGGAATGATCATTTCTTACCCTTGCTATATTATTTATTTTGAGTTGTGAGAAAGTGTAATTTATTTTTGATGCATACGACAACGATCAGGAATTACCATGTAAACTGCTGAAAAGAAGCATGCGCTTGGATCCGCAAGATCTAATCATGCTGTTAAAAAAAAATGTTCAGTGAATAAATCGACCGATGGTTCCCTTGTATATGCCAGAAGAGTTGATCTAGAATTAGGATTGTCGACCACTGGTTCCCTTGTATATGCCAGTTGTGTTGATATTAGTCAGACCAGTATCTCAGTCTATTAGGATAGGTTCATCTTGGTAGTGGCCTTCAGACAGATATGGGAAACACCGTTCACCTTAGTCAATATCAAAACCATCTATGTTTTTCTCTATATCCATCTCTTAATCTATCCATGTGATTTGTTGACTCCGAATATTGGTGTCCATAGTGCAACTATCTGAGTAGAACTCTGTCACTTATTTATGAATTTTAGTATGCTTGAGTGCAAACTCGTGTACAACAATTGGAATTTCGCATCAGGGTACTTCCTCCTGTAATTAATGAGAGTATGCCAACCAAGGAGATTCTTTAGTGCCTTCCAAGGTTCTGCTAGATAGATAGGGTCTGGAGTAAACGTTTTGTGGGTATATCTCTAGTAAACCTTCCCGAGACTATAACTCGGCCACTAGGGCCCCCTAGGGGTTTAAAGGCTTGTTGCATACGCTAAATGCAACCGACGATGCTTGCGACACTAAGTTAGGATTTTATTTTCTAGATTTGATTTGCTCGAGGACTAGCAAATAATAAGTTTGGGGGTATTTGATAGACACATTTATGTATCTGATATGATCTCAATTCTATATATTGATAGTGCTCGATTTTGTTCTTATTTGGTTATTTTATGTTTTTGTAGGTGTTTTTGGAGAAATATGCTTTTGCGGCGAAATTGGCTCGAAAAATGGTATTTTCGCTCACAAGAGAAAATTACTAAAGGCACCCGGAGGACAAATGCTAAAGGGACCCAGCAGTGGATAAGGGGTAACCAAATTACTAAGGGGCGCCTTCCTCACCATTTGAAATATTGAATTTGGCGGCAAAGTTTTCTTCCTCGACTGAGCTTTTCTGGATTGAAAATTGGAAGAAGTTTAATGAGATTAAATCGCAGTTTCATATTGGGTTGGACTTGTCTGGGCTTAGCAGTGTCACTATGGGTGTTTAACTCGCAGAAACATGGCCAGATCATCGGTTTTAAAGAAGACAGGTGGAAAATATTTTAGTAATTTTCTCGGTCGTATTCCGGGAAGTTAAGTGCAGTTAAGGAAGTTATAATCTTTGAGATTCATATCTAACAAGTTTGGTAAGAGTTTTAACAACTCAGCAGACGTGAAGAAAGAAAAGAAGTAAAGAAAGGAAGATTTTGATACATCTCGACAAGCCAGGGGCGGTGAGCAAGTTTTGGTTTAGTTCTGGTAACTACGTGGAAGTTTAGGAAAGAATATATCCTCTGGATTTTCTGGATTCGATCCTGTGATAACAAAGAAGAGTTTGGATGAGAAAGGGAAGCCGTAGAGAAAGAAATTCCCGTAACTTCCTGAGGAGGAGAAACAAAGATTTTCATGAGATATTTTTGTCACTTTGGTGTATTTGTAAGTTGGTACGAGTCACAACAGCGAGAGGGGGAGATCTTGGCGTAGCTAGGAGAGCCGATACAGAAAAGAAAGAAGAAGTTGCAGAGGTATACTCTCTCTGCCGGAGAAGAAAAGCTAAGTTGTTGACGAAGAAGAAGACCACCAAAACCCGTCACCTTTTCTTTCAAACTTGTAACAGTTTTAGCACAACTATTCCTGTTACAAATTCTCTATAACAGCAGGTTCTGTTACAGTGGTTTTTGTAACAACTAAATCTGTTACAAATTCGCTGCATAATATTATTTTCCAATAAAAACACCTTTTGAGCCATGATTTTATCTTTTTGGTGCGTTTTGAGCATGAAAAACTAAACCCCATCACTGGGATGATGGAGGAAGCCAATTCTCATCACTGTAGTAACTCTATTTAATTCTTTTTATGACTTTTGCATTAATATAAATTGAATTATGATTTTAAAATAATTAGTTGTCATTTAGGGTTATGCTTAGCTTTGGTGTTTTGATAACTCATGCTTACCATTTACAATTAATGTTTTATAAAATCTACCTTGGCAAAGATTAAGAGTCAGTAAACATTGTTTTTGGAGCCATAATTGTCTAAGAATTATTATTGAAATCATAGAAAAAGAGTTGGTGAAATCTTGATTCACAATATTCTCTCAATATTGTCGTTATATTTTGTGTTATTCACTAGATTAATTTTATAATTTAAGTCTAAAATCAAATTCACAAGTCTGAGAATCAAACCCTTTCTTACCACAATTAAAACTACATCACATATAAAACTAAAAAGCTTAATTAAAAGATTCTCAATTTATTTCGATCCGGGATTCTTTCCTTTAGATATTAAGGAATATCTTTGAACAATAAAAGATAAGAGTTACTGCACATGTTCAAAGTACGTCGAAATCTTTACTTTGTAAATCCTTTTTCATATTTACAATCTTGGAACCGATTTGCCACACTTCCAAACGAGTTTAAAATTGGTTCATCTGATTTCCAAGAACTATGTGATTGATCAAAAACATCCAATCACCATTCATGGGTTTGATGGTTCTACCAAAACAAGTTTCGGTTCTACCTCCATGTGTGTACTAGGATCGGTCACACTAGTTACCAAAAGTTGGTTGACTAGGTACTAGGATCGGTTACCACATATATATGGTATAAACTTGTATTCGGTTGCACAAGTTATAGGATCGGTCACACAAATTACTAAAACTTGTTAACCTACTACAAGTATCAATTACACATCTTGTGATTAGTACCAACCAAGTTCCAGGATCGGTTACCCAATGACTTGGAATGGTCACACCAGTTACAAATATCGATCATACCATCTCAGGTGATTACTTAAGATCGGTTTCACTAATAAAAGTCATACCAATACAAAAGTTAGGCCTTGTGAATAGTTTTACCAAGATACATAAACAAGTTATGAGCGGTTATACTAAATACACATATTGGCAGTCCAAAGATTTGCAATGAATAACAATACCGATAAGCCTAGCGATTTCCCTTTCGATTCATAAAACAAGTTTATGAATTGTGCTTCCTTTAGACGAATGTAAAACATTGTTTCCTAGGACGAAATCTTCACCCATACCCATACACATAATCACAATAGCATTCATACGACTATGTCGATATCTTATATACGAAGTTCAAAAGAAAGACGTTATACTTCTTATTGTAATTCATTAATACTATGTATAACTAGAGTATAATCATTCACAGCTTCGCAGTTATGTTTTCAATATGCATGACTTGAAAGATACATTAGGAATGAAATAGTTCAAGTCAAATATTACTAACCTCAAGAGGAAGGATGATGTCGTCGTTGTAGGTCTTTACTTCTTCACATTCTTCAAGTCTTCATGTAATACTTGTAAGTCTCATATCCTAGTAACTTTATAGCTAACCTATACGAAGTTGACTCTAGTAAATAATCAAGCGAATCTTTAAATGAGTTTTGATTCACCAAAATATGATAACCAAACTTGACATACCAACGCTTGGTGGTTTCAACCGAGCTATGCTCTAACAATCTCCCCCTTTGTCAATTTTAGTGATAAACAAATTACAAGAATTCATTACACATACGCTTGATTCCGAGTTTCAACAGCACAATAACCTGTATACATTCAATCCATAAATGTCGTTGTTGACATTATAATAACAAAGCTAATACTCCCCCTAAAGGTAAGATAGGTAGATTTTCAATCCGCACATCTATGTTATTCCCTTTGTAGTCCATATAACTACAAGTATCAATAGGATATGTTACCCCCCCTTAGTTTATGCTTTACTCTTTCGTTAGATATAACGTTTAAGCACAATTGTCCTTTCCTTAGTGATACCAAATCACTTGTTTACTCTATATATTTCTCCCCCTTTTTGTCATAAAATGACAAAGGTACGAGCAAATAAAGGACAAACCGAAAGGATCTTACAAATCTCAAAAGACTTGCAACCTATAAGAGTTAAGCACGAGGGTTCCACACACCATTTTAGATAACCAATATCAAAACCGAAACTACAAAGTAATTTTGTTTTGATATGTTACCAAGGAAACAATTGCTCGAAGCAATTTTCCCTATTAGTTTAGCAAAACAAAAATTGAATAAGCACCTTAGTTTTTTTGCTAAACCGATTGCACAAATACAATCGCTTGTTCGATAAGACCAAAATATAGATCAGAATTAACTCTATTTTTCTCATCAGGTTCTAATTATTCAAATAATAACTTAGACCTTTCACTTTTAAACAAGACAAGTACTAGGTTAGTTAACTATTATTTCTTGCTAAGGCATTCGATTAGACTTGAATAACCGAAACCTCTACTTCGATAAGTCTAACTAAGGTTAAAAATAACTTAGTTTCTCTTATCCGGAATCCAACTGGACTAAAAAATTGATCCCGAAAACCCTTTTTGTTAAACCACAAACAATTCATACAAACCAAATAAATGAACTTGCATAATTATTTACCTCAACCGGCAGCAATTGAAACAAACATAGACATTAAAGTACCGCAATTCCACCGTAATTTTGTAAGCTTAAACAATTGATACCAAACAATAAAGCAAGATAGAAATAGTTTTTCTTAACCGGAAACAACTGAATCACACACATACATCCATACACAAATAATGGAATAAACATCAATTGTGCCGAAATTTTGTTAAGCAAAATCAATAAATATATGCAATAAAATCAGGCTTTTCTTAAACAAGAAAACGACTAACTAAAAAATTTGTTACCTCAAGTTTCGCATCCTCTTCACCCCCAAAAGATATGTCATTAAACGCAAGTTCACATTAGAACTCTCCCCCGTTGTGATGTTATCCTCTCGCAAAACAGAAAAACAACAACAAGGACCAACCTTTACCAGAGAAAGGTTGAAAACCGGTTTTAACTAATGCGATGCAAAAGTTGAAACCCCGAAACACATATGCTTTTATGCTAAACCAAAAGATTCCACATATTGTGACTTTTTCACATATTAGTTTCAATCAGAACCCCTTATGATCCTTTGATAAAGCCTACCAACATGGGCTAGAACTCAATCATGCTTAACCAAAAAGTCATCCAAACCATACGGGTTCACACAATATGAGATCGAATATCAAGGTTATGAAAACCGAAATCAAACATCCCATAAACATACATAGCAATAATATAAAGCATTAAAGCACAGGCTATGTAATCGAAAAAATATCACAAGAAAAATTATAAACTAATAATTTTATTCATAAATAATAGATAGTTTTATTCATAATAGACCTTATACAATTATTGAAAGAAATCAAAAACTGATATCTATTCTCTTTTCATTTTCGAAACTCTAGTTTTATCCTTTGAGTTTCCTTCAAAGTTGAAGCCGGATCAGAAGATTTCACAGGATTCCAATCATCTTCTATGATTACTAGTCTTGATTCAAGACTAATAACATTGTCATTGACTTCCTTTACTTCCTTTCGCAAATCCTTTTCCATGTTCTTTACTTCACATATGATTAGATCTAATTTCAGTGAAAGATTCTTGAGAAGATTATCATTGAGAGAAGAGATTTCTTCATTAGGAACATCTTGATGAAGCTCTGGAGATGAATCTGATCACCATCAGAAGATTCGAGACGAAGTTTCTTGTTAGGAAACAGAATGGTCCAAACTTTTTCGGTTTTGCGAGAGTTGCAGCTAGAGGTAGACATTCTGTCAAAGATCTATAAAATGAAGAAAGAGGTCTCTCCTTTTATAAGTTCAAGAACTTTTTCTCAAAATCTTTGAGAATATTATTTCAATAAAATTCTTAACCGAAAAATTAATTTTAGAAATATTTTTATCCAAATATGTACATTCATATCCTTATTGTATACTTTTTGAGGGTAACAAGTAAGGATTCATGATAACCAATTAGGTTGTCATTTTTCGGTGGTTGGATTTTCTTCCTTTGAAGGTTTCAACATCCTTAAGGATTTGAGAAGCTATTGTGTTTGAACTCTTAGGTTCAACCCTTAATTTTGATGTAAGATCTTAATGTTCGAAAATCTTATTCTCCCTTTTAGAAGTGATTTTTGATCTAGAATTAGATCTTGAATTTCCTTGCGTTTTTAGGGGCCACTCAAAAGGATTTAGGGGCCAACAATAAAACAAAAAAGGTCACCCAAAGGGAAAATGTAGCCAGCCCTTATCTCGCGTAATTCGTAATGGAAAAATTACCCTTATATATTCGGAGGATATGATAACATTTTTATCCTCCGATTTCAATCGGAAGACAAAAATTTACCCAGACTTCCGATTGTAGTCGGTGCAGTATTAGAATGATTTCTGTTTCATTTTTTCCATTTCTTTTTCATTTTTGAGTTGTTAGAGTTATAGAGAAGAAGGTGAAGGAAAAAAGGGAAACCCATTTTATCACTACAAAAATGGATGGATATGAAGAAGAAGGTGAGAATCATGGCGAAGACGATTTGGGGTATATGTTGAATGATCCAAACTTTTGTGGAGAGGAAAACCTAGACGACCCTTTCATGGAAGAAAATGGAGAATCACCTGATATTGAAGCTAACGATGCATGCGTTTGTGTGCTTTTGTAAACAAGAAAAACCGATTATTGCATGCATTGAATGCCATGAACTACCCAGATTCGGTAGATAATTTCTCGAATAAACTTACGAATATAACACACTGAGTACCAAATATGTATATTCGGTAGTTCCAAGATAGTAGTTTACTGCCGAATATGAGAAAAAACCCCAAACTGCTTTTCCAAAAAAATCTACATTCGGTAGTTATGTAGAGTTATTTACCTCCGAATGGCCCCAAAAACGAATTCCTCAAAAATTTTTCAAAACTCAGTATTCTTATCCTTTACAATCGGTAATAGTTTAACATTATTTGACTGCCGAATATAACAGTGGCCTCAAAATAAAATTTCTGAAAACTTGAAAATCGGATGTTTATCGATTAAAGTTATCTCCCGGTTATTTATATTTGGCTGTTTTACTATATATTTTAGATTTCGATTATATCATTTTTTGCACTCAGTAAACTGTGTACATTCATTTGCATAAATCGGGTGTTTTGGGTAACCGATAGGATTCCGAATATAGTATATTCGGCAGTTTGACTTATTTAATAACCTCCGATTATTGTATAATAATTTGTTGCTTTCATATGCAGGCCGTTGAAGAGTTTGCTGATGATTTCTATTTGAGGCCTGACACTTCCCTATACTATGCAAACGATTTGGTATACTCATTACTACTTTTCTTTTCTTTTTTTCAAAATTTATATGTTAAATGGTTATGCTTATTATATTTGTTTTGTTTTATGCACGTTTAGACATTTGGAAGTAAGAAGGAGGCAAAGGAATGGCTTATGAACAAGGCAAAAGATAACATGTGCGTGGTAGTTCAAAATAATCATGTTAGTGACACTCGATTTGAAATGATTTGTGAGCGAGGTGGGACGCGAAAGAGTCACGAGGGAAAGAATAGTAAGTACGCACGGAAGACGAATAGGAAATAGCGAAGCAATACCAAGAAGATAGGATGCCCATTTAAGATTGTCTTCTATAAGCCCGATGGTATTAAAGGTAAAGAGTATAAAATGTATAAAGTTGATAAAGGTTGTCACAACCATGATGATCCGTTGGATTTAATTGGACATGTAATGGTTGCCAAGTTAAAACCACATCAAATGCAGACGGTGAGGTCTATGCTGATCCAAAAAGCGAGTGCGATTTTAAGTAAAATAAAGGCGGACGACCCCGACAACTTGTCTTCTTTGTCTACAATTAAGTCGGCCCTAGATACGATCAAAAGGACTGAATGGGATGGTAGAACGGTCATGCAACAATCGGAGTGGTTAGCGGAGTTACACGGCTACACCTTGAGAAGGGAAGAAAAGGATGGTATAGTGGTTCGTATTTTCTTGGCACATCCCGAAATGATCCAATTGGCTCAATGCTTTCATCAAATTTTGTTGATAGATGCTACTTATAATACAAATAAGTATAACATGCCGTTGTTGAACATTGCTTGACATACTTCGGACAAAAACACGTTTACAATTGCATGGGGTTTAATGGATCATGAGAACAATGTGAGTTTCATTTGGATGTTGGAGACGTTGAGGTCCATTTATAAGGTGATAATTTTCCAAGGGTTATTGTATCGGATAACGATCAAGCCTTAATGCATGCAATAGCGATAGTGTTTCCGGAAGCCCAAAACTTGCAATGTACGTGGCACATTCAATGCAATCTCAAAACCAATTGCCATCATCATTTCCAAGCTAAAAGACCAAGGAAGGGTATCAAGAGGTCAAAGGAAGAGGATGAGCGCATTAGTAAATTAACCGTGGAAGAACGTAAGGAAGAGGATAGGTTATTTGAAGAAAAGTGGAAGGAGGATGGAATTATTTGGAAAATGTTCATGAAAGCATGGGACAAAATCGTTTGGTCGATGACCGAGGAAATTTACGAATGTAACTTGAAGAAATTTGAGGATGAATACGGCACGGACTACCCAAAACCGGTTGAGTATTGTAAAAAAAATAATGGTTAACGATTAAGGAGAGGTTTTTGTTTGCATGGACATATGAATATCGTAACTTCAAGAACGAGGCGACAAGCATTGCGGAGGGGTCTCATGGTCGACTAAAGAAAATACTAATTGATAGTCAAAATGGAGTTGTGTCGATCCAAGAAGCAATCCATGAATTCACCAATCGTGATCTCGTAAAGATTATGAAATGTATGCAATTTAGTGTACACCAATTCCCGATGGAACATATTAAGGAAAAATTGCTTCTAAGGGGAGTTGTTCATGAAGTTTCAAGATGGGCAATAAATCGCATGATGAAACAATTGAAGTTATATAAAACTTATGATGACGAGAATACGGTTTTTGTTTGCAAGGATATGATAGGTATTGGACTCCCGAGTCGTCATAAGTTGGGTAGGTATGTTGAAGTGATTGACATCAATGATATTCATCCATTTTGGAAGCAATTAAATTTCACTCCGAACACCCCGGTAGTTGATGGTCCGTCTTTCTTTGAGTCGGAATTGTGTGCACGAATAGCCGAGCGTTACGCTACATCGAACAGCACAAAAAAGCAAATATTGATGCATAATTTGGAGGAAGCCCTTCACCCTTGTTTAAGGGAGGTTGATGAACCTATTAAGCAAAAGAACACCGGTAGGCCGAACACCGAAGTGTCGAGGACTATCCAAAGAAAAGAGTTGAAGGAGTATTTTTCTAATAAAAGAATATTGTCTAGGCACGAGCGTTCGGAAGCGAAATTTGAAGATGAGCCGGAACCTAAAAAAAGAGGTCGTCCAAGAAATGATCAAAGTGGACCAACCACCCGACAAGTAAGGCCAAAGATCTCTACAGAGCCTTCTCAAGTAAGTCAACCCAATGTTGTCGAAGAAGTTGTTGAGCAAATGAACGCCTCGCAACAAACCCAACCAATGGAAATTCTTACTATAAAAGAGGAAAAAGGTACTCTTCGTTGCCCTAGAGATCTTAATGGAAGACCAAATCGATCCACATATACAATATACAAAGAGTATTTGGAACAAATCCCTCCACTTATCATTCCATTTGTTTTGTCGACTAACGAGGTTGATGGGGATGGAAATTGTGGGTTTCACGTAGCTATGGAACAAATGGGTTACTTTAGAGAGGCGGATATCGAAGATGTCACCCAATGCCAATATTTAAGAAATAAGATGGTGGTAAAACTAGTGAAGGACAAGGGTTTTTATATGGAGATGATGAGGCGAGGAGATAGATACGACAAAGAACAAGAGTTCAAAGACTTGGTTGCGCATGTGAAGTGCCGAAAGGGATTGAAGACAATCGGATCCAAGTATTGGATGACAATGCCTAAAGTTGGATATCTCCTAGCGGACGTTTTGAATTGCATGGTACATTTGTTTGTTCCTCCTATGTATGGACTTAGCATGACGTTTGCACCCACAAGAACGGCTTGCGACGAGTCGGATAAAGATAGAAGAATCGTAATGGCATTTGTGAATGAAATGCATTTTATCGGTTTAAGAGTAAAGAAAGATTGTCGGTTACCTCCGTTGAGTAAGTGGCACGATTACTTCCCGATGAACCATTGCAAGGATTGGGTGAAACAATATGAGTCCAACATGGTTGATTGGGATCGCGTTATGGACAACAACTTTCCCGCTGAGTTACTCGAATTGATCCCCTCGGATGATGACGATGTTTGATCGTTTTTTTTCGAACATGTAACTTGTACAAGTTTTTTGGAAATTTTTTTGTAAAGGTATATGATTTAATCGGTCGCAATATTATAATCGGTTGGTAATGATACACGTTTTGATTCCGAATGTAGGAATCGGGCTCTTTGATACACGTTTTGATTCCGATTATTATAATCGGTTGGTAATGATACACGTTTTGATTCTGAATATTATAATCGGTAGAACTCTTAAATATCTATCTACCGATTTGGTGGGTATTTCGAGGCACGACTATAATTTTTTTTGAAACTATGTAATCGGAACAACAGTATTATAACACTTCAATCCGATTAATCATATTCGGGAATTCCATATTTTATCAAACCGCCGATTAATATTAAAAATTTGAATTTACAACACTCAAACATCACATGTTATTCTTTTTTCCAGTCCGAGATGCAACAATCAACGCGGCTTCGAAATGTAGAAACGACTCTCCTCTCCACTTGGAATAAGCATCTTGTGCCGCAAACCTGTCGTCTCTGTGCCTAGCAAGAATACGGTTGTACTCGGTGCACAATTTTATAACATGGTGCACCCTTGAAGAAACATGGGATGGTTCATAATTGTGGCGTGGCTTCTTGTACTTACCAACAAAAGGACCCAATGAAACGTTAATCCAAAATATATGATCGTCCTGCTGTTCTTTGGGTAGATCTTTCACAATGTAATAATTTTTTATCCATTCGGTCTCTTCCTCAAATTGTTTTAATCTTTCTCTATGATGGAATTGTTCTTCACCTCGCTTCTTAGCCTTGATTTCCTCTTCCTCCTCCTTCGTTGCCACTAACGATGGTTTAATTTTTTTGGGTTGTTTGTTCCTTTTTTGTATTTCTTCTTCCATTGCTGCAATTGATGTAGTTGTTCGCTTGCATCTTCGAAGTATGTTGTTGATTGATGATGGACTTGCCATTGAAAAGGTTTTTCATTCTGAGTTTATACTCAATAATAACTGAGAGGGGTTACCCTCCTTATATAGATTAGAGTTCCAACGGCTCTAATTTTTGAAAATATGGCCGTTGAGGTTTCTGAAAATATGGCCGTTGAGGTTTTGTATCAATGATGCACCACAATCGGTTGCTAACGATACACGTATTCCCTCCGAACAAGACATTCGGTAGCGAACTTAAATTTTTATCTACCGATTAGGTTGGTATTTCTAAAAACGACTATATTATTCGGAGGATAATTTTTTTTTGTAAAGTCCCGAATGTACAATTGCCCAAAAATCAGAATTTGGGAAAAACTGATACTTTTCAAATTTTGAACTTGAAATAATCGGCAGTTAACTTAGTTACCCAAACTTCCGAATATGGGTTGTCTAACCTTCTATATTGGCCCTTGGAACCACCTAGAGTCGTGGCATGGTTTGTTTTGAACTTGTAATATTCGGAGGATAATGTTTTTTTGTAAAGTCCCGAATGTACGATGGCCCAAAAATCAGAATTTGGGAAAAACTGATACTTTTCAAATTTTGAACTTGAAATAATCGACAGTTAACTTAGTTACCCAAACTTCCGAATATGGGTTGTCTAACCTTCTATATTGGCCCTTGGAACCACCTAGAGCCATGGCATGGTTTGTTTTGAACTTGTAATATTCGGAGGATAATGTTTTTTTGTAAAGTCCCGAATGTACGATGGACCAAAAATCAGAATTTGGGAAAAACTGATACTTTTCAAAATAATCGGAAGTTAACTTAGTTACCCAAACTTCCGAATATGGGTTTTCTAACAACACAAATCATTGTCATTTGAACTTGTCTAACTTAGTTACCCAAACTTCCGAATGTACAACACAAATCATTGTCATTTATCTGCTCTTCTTTACTTTACGACCGTGACTACCTCCCAGTCCTGCACGATCACGGGTTTGAGCACCTTCAGTTGGAGCACCTTCAGCGCTCGATGAAGCTCGAGTTCTTTTACTCGTCTTTGATACTGTCATCTTGGGCGGATGCCTCTTCGTGACTTTCTCCCCAAACTGGGCAGCATAATCTTCGTTATCCATATTATCAACTAGATCTCTAGCCTCTTTGATCTTCTCAGCTGGCATGGGATCTCCGCTCTTCAGGCATGCAATTAACATTTTGGAAACACGCTTGAACCTATTCACCTGTTTTTTCTACGTAATGACATAACATCAAACGGTAATTACCTAAGATTTATAGGAATAATATAAAATGAACAAAAATATAAGAACATGCACCAGTCTATCATAATCAGCTGGTTTGTCTTTGATGATACAATTATAACTTGAACCCGTCGCAGTAGTGTTGGATTTGATTTCACGGATAACCAAAGGATGTGATACCTTGTTATACCAACTCATATAGTCTGGAGAATTTTCATCACCTCGGGTGGTTCGTCTACCAGTGTCGATAATGAAGTCATTCCTCTTATCCCAGTTATCAAGAACAGTAGGTGGGCCTGTGTGAACAATCGTGAGATTATCACCACTAGAAGAGCACAACTCCAACTCCAATTTGTAGTAATCCCCCATTTTCTCCACAGGTTGATGTTGTATATACCCGTGTTGTCGCATCACCCTATAGGGGTTATACATCACATATCCTGTGGGGTGCCACAATGGTCCAAAATAAAGGGACAAGTCCGACCGAACATTTATATGCCCACTGGCTCGATCTTCCTTGTATGGATCAAAGCATACGTCCGAGGCCTTCAATTGGTCCAAAATCTCCCTCATGCGAATCAACTGCTGCTTTTTTGTCCTAGAACGGTTGTCTTCAAATATATACTTTGTTCCTCTAGGAGTACCTTTGCACCACCCCGGGTTCTCTCCGACCAACTTCAGGATAGGGAAGTGGTCATAGATTCATGCCTATATACATAAGAAACCAAGTTTTAGTAAATAGATTGTGTATATTCGGTAGTAATTTCCAAACATTATTTCCGATTATACATAATCGGAAATAAAACTGAGTACCTATCCACCGAATACCAAACATTCGGAAATAGATATGGATCATTTCCTAACGAATATGCGTCATTTGGAGTTCAGTGACCTATAGTTTTTCTGGCCTGTATATTCGGTAGTAATATCAAAAGAATATTTCCGATTATATATAATCGGAAATAAAACTAAGTACCTAGCCACCGAATAACCAACATTCGGAAAAAGAGATGGATCATTTCCTACTGAATATGCGTCATTTGGAGTTCAGTAACCTATAGTTTTTCTGGCCTGTATATTCGGTTCTAATATCAAAAGAATATTTCCGATTATATATAATCGGAAAACAAAATAAGTACCTAGCCATCGAATAACCAACATTCGGAAAAAGAGATGGATTATTTCCTACCGAATATGCGTCATTTGGAGTTATGAATATGCATCATATGTATTGTCTACCGAATAACTATAGAGTGAGTTATAGAGTTAAAGAAAAAACCTGCAATAGAGCCACGTTCCCGGCAACTTGGCAGGTTCCTAGCCTCGAAGCCTTTCTCAACTCTTCCATCAAGAATGCTAGGCATGCCGTGCCCCAAGAATAGTCACCGACTTCATGGAGAGGATCCAAAAGTTGTATAAGGTTGGTGTCGATCCGGTTGCCAGAAGTATTGGGGAATATGACACATCCCAATACACAAAGGAGATATGCGGTGGCAGCGTGGTTCACTTGCTCATTAGTTAACGTTCCATTCTTTTTCCTTCTCCAAGGTGCCTCGGAACATATTCATCAAAGCTGTAATGTTGATCTGTCTTGTTCTGTAACTTGCATGCCTCCTAAACTCTGTTGTTGTTGTCTCTTCATCCCAACCTAAGCACTTTTTAGTTAGAGCATAAATTTGTGCCCAACTTAACTGCTTTGTGTAGTTAAACTTCACAGTTGTGCCTTGGTCGGGAAGGTTAAGAATCTGCACAACATCATCCGGAGTAATCGTCATCTCCCCAAACGGCATATGGAAAGTATCGGTCTCAGGATACATTCTCTACACGAACGCCGATATGGCCACACGATCATGTTCCAACAATGAATTCTCGGCGGCATTAGCTAACCCCGAGTTGGCAACAATTGACTTGAACCTTTCACATTCACCGGATAAAGGCCACGCAAGCATTTTTGTTGGTGCGGCGGTAGGTTTGAGTAGACGGACCGCATCTTGATGATACTATTAAAGTACATAAAAAAATCCTTAATAAAAATATTACGATATAACACATAGACAATACATTAATAAAAAATAGTAATTTTATTACCTCAGTTTCGTATATTTCTCTGGCCCATGAGTCTTTGTATCCAAATAGCACTTTTCCTCCATCCGCCGGTAGCCCAAGGATTGTGCCTGCTGGAATACCCTTCTTCTTCAAGTGCTGAGGGACAGGATGTGATGCTTTCTTAGCAATATCCTTCTTTACACCATCTTTTCCTTTTTTGGATTTTTGGGTACCACTTGGTTGTCCTTCTTCTTCTACTCTTGGCACTGGATCAACTAGTTCAATTTCATGGTGGGGTGTAACTTGTGGAGCAGTTGGTTCTGCACTTTGTTGAGAGGCTTGTTCAACACTTGGTTGCACCCCTTGTTCACTGCCTTGTTGTTCTACACTTTGTTCAGAACTTGGTTTCACTCCTTGTTGGCTGCTTTGTTCTTGTAAGCTTTGTTGAGCACTTGAATTATCTTTGGCACTCCTTTCCCTCCTAACACTAGATGTTACTTTCTTCCTCCTTTCTCGACTTTGTCTAAACAACAAAGAAAGGAACAATATTACAAACTATACAATCGGAAGACAAAGTATGGAAATATAACCCGAATGTACACATTCAGACGTAAGAAGACACATATTGTTCCCGAATACAAAACAATCGAAATCTAACTAAACATATTTACAACCGAATATGCATCAATTGGAGTTTAGAAGCTCTAAATTTTTCATCCTATACAATCGGAAGACAAAGTACACAACTATAACTCGAATGAACAAATTCGGAAGTAAGAAGACACATATTTTTCCCGAATGAAAAACAATCGGAATATAACTAAACATGTTTACAACCGAATATTCATCAACTGGAGTTCAGAAACTCTAAAATTTTATCCTACACAATCGGAGGTATAAAACATTATATTGTCTTCCGAATAAATACTGGCCCCAAAATGGGATTTTTCCTATATCAGAAATTTTGAGATTTTTTCAATATATATATATATATATATATATTCGGTAGTGAGTGTACTTCCGAATACTGTGTGTCTACTTAAATATATTCGGGAGCCAAAAAATTCATTAAACTACAAATTATTACCAGTTTGTATCCAGGAAGATATGGCCAACAATATTCAGCCGATAACCATCAAATATTTCTCCCGAATACTGTCGATGTTCTTGAGAAATGAAGAACACGACTACATTCGGAAGTAAATAAGCATGAATATCGCCCGAATTTGGATAAATAACCGAAAACCCTAGAAATTTTTTTTCTCGATTCGTCGAATTAAAGCGAAATAAACCCCAAAAATGATAGATTCTTACCTAATTGGGGCCATTTGAAGTTGACGAAGTGTTTGACTATCGGAATCGCCACCACCGACTACATTGACGGGTACTTCTTCTTCGCGTTCTTCTTCATTTGCAGCAAGAATTTCTTTATTTCTTGCTAAAATCCCAATCTTTGGATCGATAGCCCGAGCAACGTTTTTGGTTCTAGGTCTGTGGGTTTCATTTCCCTTATCCATTGTTTTATAAACGAATCGACGACGTTTTGATTTTACGATTCGCGGCGATGTTTCGGTTGAACACAAGAACGAGGGAAAGTTTTTTTTTCTTCCACAATCGGAAGATAATATGAAACTGGAAGAAGAAGAGTTGAAATGAGTAGAATTTTTTTTTTATTTGGTTTTTATACAGTTTTACCAGAAGGGCATTTATGTAACTTCAATATCATATAGGGTACCCCTTAACTAGAGTCTTTGGCTGGGTATAAATTGATGGCCCCTAAATCCTTTCGGGTTGCCCCTAAAAACGCGAGGTTGAATTTCTGGGTTTATAGAGTCTTTCTCTCTGTTTAGTATTAGGACATTGCCTTTGATAATGCCCTCTTTGTTTGCATTGATAGGTACCTTAAACATCTTGATTTATTATCAATTGATTATGCTTTCTTTGCTATTTTTCATGTGAATTATGTATTTTACATTGTTTTTGAGTTTTATTGGTGTTTTGGAGTCATTGGATAAAAGCGAAAAAAATAGGTGAAAAAGGTGCTAAACAGTCATTTCATAGGCAAATGCTATTGGGAGCCCAGCAGAGGATAAGGGGCAAACCCCTGACAGATCACTAAAGACAGGCTACAGTTCGTTAGGGGGCACCTGCTTTTCCTTATAAACCAGGACAAGGTCGAGACTTTGCACACATTCTTCAGTTCAGGTCCCAACCTAAATGACTATACCACTCTCACCGCAGGAAAGACTAGGCGCGATGGCTGAGTACCAAGCGTTCAGAGAAGGTTCGAATTCAAGAAAAGAGAAGGAAGGTTGGTACGAGTTTGGGATAAAGTTTTGGGTTTAGTTCAACCGAGACAGAGTTTCGGATAAACTTTTGCTCGCTGAACAACCTCCATTCCATCCACCAGCTTTGCATCCCCATTACCACCTGCATACAACCATCTCCCTCATCATCCACAACATATCAATACCACCTGTACCACCTGCATACCACCGCCAATCGTTGTTGTAGTTCAGTTCCATCTTCCATTCACTACAACAACCTCCACCTGTTCGCAACAACTCCAGTTCCATCTTCCATTCACTACAACAACCTCCACTTGTTCGCAGCAACTCCAACTCGCACCAACAGCAGTACAACATCACCACCTCCACAGTTCCATTCCATACACCGCCTCCGTATCATCTAGTCCACAAGACCATTCCACCACCTGTTGTTGTTGTTGTTTTGGTTTGCTGTTACAGTTTCATATTTTTATTTTATATCACCATGAACTCCAGTAGCTAAGCATCCTGATTAGGGACGATTTCAACGTCCGGAACTTGAATTCGAGTTGATATTTAAACTGCTTGTTTTCTTGCAATTTACCTTGTTATTGCTTATTCTCTACGACACCAATATTGTTTATGAATTATTTCTCAATCGTTTAAGTTGCAAATTGAATGGTTGTTTGGTGATTCTAATGCTAGTTGAGACCTCTTCGACCCGTAAGTGTCTAGAGACTCTTAATACAAGTAGTAATATGTGGTTATTGACGATGGGATTTTGTTAAATATTCATATGTATTGAATGACACTAGTAGATAAAACGAGCCTATGTATTTGTCACTAGGAATAGCATATCTCGCGGAACTTAATGCATTTGTTTAAGTCACACCTAGAGAGCGTACTTCTAGGAAACTTGATGAGTAGAATTCGGTAGTCGAGCGCTTCCGTGTTCGGTGAACTTGGGAGATATAACGGAATAGTTGAGCGTACTAATTATTCTAGGGTTATTAGTAATGGGTACTTTGCAGAAACATGGCTATGTCAATAAGATTCATGTTTCGTGATTGATAAAGAGTCCTTGATTATTCTCATCCTCATATTTGCATTAATATTCATAAATTGAATCGACAACTTTATCTCAACTCTCCCTTAGGAACGAACCTACTTGTCACTGTACTAGTAGTTAGTGTAAGAGAAGTAAGAAATTTATTTTTGCGAGTTCGACACCTCGTCAGAAACAAACACCAGAAGTATTCCGGTTTCTGGATTTAGATTTCACAAATTTATTTAACCTTGCCTCCTTGCCTTTTGATGCATTCGTACCAGGTGATGGTTTTCCAAAGCAATTGAGTTTGTCTCCCAGTTTCTGATTTTATGCTTTTAACTTCCTTATCTCATCTTGAAAACTTTTAATATCGAGAATTAGTTTAGATACTTGTACCTTTTCGGAACATTGAGAGATCTCTATTTTCTCAAGTCGTTTGTTAAATTTTTCTTTATCATTCAGAAAACTCCGTTTGATTTGATCAAGCGATGATTTTATTCCATTGATGTCAGATTCAAGAAGATGAGTTCTTTTATCTTTACATGGAAACATTTCTTTGAAAATCATATAGGTAAACTCTTCTTAAGTATCTAGAGTTGGAAGAATTTCAGAGTTAGAGACTTCTGCAATGGTTGCAATATTATCCATCATATAGTCTTGATCATCCTCGTCAGGGGAACAGTCAAGGGTTCCAGTATATGCATTTCTTTTCCATTGGTTATCCTTAGTTGGACAATCCGGAGAAATATGACCAAATCCTCTACATTTGTAGCATTGAGGAATATCATCATTATCATCCCAGGTGTCTTCAGTCTTATGTGTAGAAATGTGATTTCTTCTTGACATAGGAGATTCTCTTTTTCGGTGTCTCAAAAATTTCTTGAATCTTTGAGTAATAAGAGACAAATAATGATTTAGTTCAGCTTCATCTTCAGCATTTTCATCTTCCTGATCTTGGGAGTTTTCCGGACATTGAGTCGAAACCTTTGTACCATCTTTATAAGACAGATTTTCTTTTTATTTAGACGAATACTCCTGATCAAATATCTTTAGTTTTCCAACAAGGAAGCTTCTCGATAAGGAGGAAAGATCATTAGATTCGATGATTGCATGCTTCTTAGAATCGTATCAAGATGGCAAGGATCTGAGAATTTTGCACACTATATATTTTTCAGAAATAGTCTTTCCAAGAGAGAAAGAAGCATTTACCATCTCATAGAGTTTGCTATAAAACTCTTCAAAAGTGTCGTTGTCATCCATTTGAAGGTTTTCCCAATCGGACGTAAGAGTTTGAAGTCTAGCTTCTTTCTCTGATGTGTTTCCTTCGAATAAGATCTGAATATTATCCCAAGCTTCTTTCGAAATTTGACATGTTGATACATGATGTTGTAGATCACGACTTACAGCATGTATAATAGCATTCAAACCATCTGAATTCTGCTTAGCAAAGCCTTTTCTTCGTTTGAAAAATCCACTAAGCGTTTAAACTCAGTTTCCTAATTTTCTACTTTCAGCCGATTATAACCATCAACGACTAATAGCCATGTACTAAAGTCTCGTGATTGAAGAAAATATCTCATAGCAGATTTCCACCATAGATAGTTTGTATTCCCTACTCCTCAAAGACACGATCCAAAGGTGATAATGGCAGAAGAGTGTGACTGGGGACTGCTTAACACTACCCATCTCAAAGATGGTGAATTTAGAGAGATGCAAGCACGCTATCATTATGATTCCAAGATGTCCAAAGACGAGGATATACTCAAGAGAGCAGACGTATTGTCAAAGGCCAGTGATATTCCTGGATGTCTATAAACGCAACGCAGATGTAAAGACGGCCTCATGAACCCAGCGTGACAACGTTCATCAAGTCGAAGGCTCAGTGGATACTCGTGGGCAGGGGACTGTCTCCTCTTTTTCGTACATCAAGGAAGCTATCGGTTCCATCACTAGCTTATCCCTCGAGACAAGCTCTACCAATATATGAAGACCGCCAAGTTCGTGCCCGTAGCTATCACGCCTCTTCCTGCCAGTATCTTCTGATCACAGTTGCAGCTAAGAACCATTGTTCGTTTGTTGATACCAGTGCCCGAGCTTCACCATAGCAACAACCACTACAGACAGAGGTAATCCGAACTTCGATCTGCATATTTTATTTTCCCATGGAGAAGTAATAGAGTCACGGAGGAGAGATGGCGATATCTTTATTATGGTAAACTCACCGACCATACAAGATAGAACCATATAAATCACGCTTGGGGACTGAGGCTCAGCATGAAATTCCTTCGCCGTCAGTCAAGGACTTCTTCAACACAAAAGAGATGGTCAATCAAGGAGCATGTAATTCGCAATGGAAAATTAAACTGAATAAGAAGCCACTTTCAACGCTCTCTCCGGGAGCCGCCCTCCAGAATCTGCTTCAACGCTCTCTCCGGGAGCCTCCTTCCAGAAGCTGCTTCAACGCTCTATCCAGAAGCCGATTCGACGTTCGCTTCAGAAGATGCTTCAACACTCTCTCCAGAAGAAGAAGACGCTTCAATGCTCTCTCCAGAGCCGCCCTCTAGAAGCCGCTTCAACGCTCTCTCCAGAAGCCGCTTCGACGTTCGCTTCATAAGATGCTTCAACGCTCTCTCCAGAAGAAGAAGCCGCTTCAACGCTCTCTCCATGAGAAGAAGCCCCTTCAACACTCTCTCCGGGACCCGCTACGACGTTCGCTCCAGAAGCTGCTTCAACACTCTCTCCGGGACCCGCCTCGACGTTCGCTCCAGAAGCTGCTTCAACGCTCTCTCCGGGATCCGCGTTGACGTTCGCTCTAGAATCTGCTTCAACGCTCTGTTCAGGAGCCGCCTCGACGTTCGCCTCAGAAGTCGCTTCAACACGCTTTCCGGAACCGCCTCGACGTTCTCTTCAGAAGCCGCTTCAACACGCTTTCCGGAAGCTGCATAACCGTTCGATTTGGAGCTGCTTCAATATCTTTTTCATAAATTGCTTCAGCAGCCTTTTAAGGATATTACTCATGATAGGGCTCGTTCTCATCAGAGTCGGGGATTACGACATCGTCATGAATAATTTGAGAATCCAACCAACCATATGCCTAATCTACCTGGGGCCAACTGACATCATGCTAGGGGAACGCTAACCTGGACGCCTCTTGAACGTGACATGCTCCAAGGACAGGACGACCCATCTCTCCTGGTAACATCTAACTTTGTCTCATAAGTTTTTATTTGTGACCATCTAATGCCTACCCCACAATAGTGCAACCATTGCGTGCTAGGCAGGGGACTTAATGTTGATGGTGGATTTTAGTTCAGGGCTAAAATTATAAAACCAAATTTAATGCGCTAACATCCTTCAAAGGGTAAAGCCGTTTGATAATGCGCTGACATCCTGCAAAGGATAAATCCGTTTGATAAGTGATGAGTACCTCTTCACTTTATTTATTCGAAGAAATTCAATAAATACACAAAATTCACCCAGAATGGTGCGTGCAACAGCAATCCCAAATATTCTGTGAATTTTTTAACATTATTAATTAATGCATGATTTGCCTAGTATTTCCTGTGTTGTTCTCAGACGAACTCTCATTATTAGCATGACATGACGACTGAGTGTTCACTCTCAGCAGAGTAACATGAATCTCCAAGTGCCAATTTTGAGATGTGCACGAAATACACGTACATGCTACATCACTCTTTAAAGAGAGTCTCGCATCGATGCGCTTTGGTTAGCCGATCGAGCATGCTTAATTTTCTTAAGGGAAATCTGGAATGTCCATATCAGTCCCAGAAACGATCACGACCACGCAAGTTGGACGCGCAATTTAACAAGCCTAGCTAAACACCTGGAAAAAATAGGAAATTGTTGTGATGACCACCGGCGGGCCCACTTATGCCCTAGACGGTCGAACACCACACCATATTCCCCAGCGCCGTCAAACGCCAACTCAAAGAAGGGTGGCTGCGTTGTTTTGGGAGAGGCTCGAACGAGCAAGAATGTTCAGCGCAGTCTTAAAGCCATCGCAACCGTCCAACTTCGACAGCATGGTTGGACGGGTTAGATCATCCCATGAATGATCAGGGAAGCGCTAACACACACTTTGGCGGGCCCACTTCTCCTTCACCCGATCGGTTTTCTCACGGCGAGGCCATGGAGCAATGAAACGACTGCTCAAACCATGGAAAGCGTGATGCTTCTAAGGGTCGCGGAATTCCACTAGTGTCTTAAATCGATCACAATCATCCAACTTAGCCAGCCTATTTGGATGGCTTAGATCGCATTTAGGACCATCAGGAAGGTGCACATGCGTTCACCGTCAACCCGACATGGGCTCCATGCGATCGATATCTCCAAGGGAGGATCATGGAGTGCCACATCTCTTGGCCAAAGTCACGTGTGTGTGACTGTTTCAAAACCCTAATTAGGGTTTGCGGCAATGCACATCTGTCGTAGTTCGATCGTGACCATCCATCTTCGCCAGCCTAAACGGAGGGTGTAGATATAGACTCAAGAGGTCCCAAGGATGTCAACATGATTACCGTGGGCCCACCTTTACGTGTGACCGGCCGTCCTATGCATATTAGGGCCCGGCGCCTCGAAACGCACGCCCAAAGATGGCATGCCACACGGCTTTTAAACCTTTGCGGCAATGTATTTCTATCGCAAATCGATCACGACCACTCATCTTTGCCGGTCAAATTGAGTGGCCTAGATCGAATCTTTATGGGACCGAGAGGTGTAGGCATGCACGCCGGCAGGCCGTCTCTACGCATGCCTGGTCGGTCCCACCAAAATTGGCGCCCATGCTTGGATTCCATCAAGCCAAAGAGGGGATGTTGCGCATCTCTAAAAACCTTAAAATCCATCAACGACAGCAAATATGTGTCGTAAATCATCTCGTTCGTCCAACTTTGCCATCTTGGTCGGACGGCTTGGATTAAAAGTTAGGGCATCAATGACCGTCCGCCACTCTGTCACAAGGAGAGATCGACCAGATGATGGCCCGCCTACGCGGTCTCCAAACGATCACTCGAAGATGGTTGGACGTGCTGTCATTTTAAAACGCTTAATCCGCGACTTACTCGATCAAGCTTTAACACAGCGATGCTTTATGCATATCGATTGTTTTGAGACGATGCATTACATGCATCGAGCATGCACGATATTTCATGAATATCAAATCCTTAAGTAACTTAGTTATTTAACCTAATAGCACCGTATGCTATTTCTTGCGGCGGGTCCCACGACTCGACCCACTCATTCGAGACATCAAACATGTCACAAACTGGGGGATACTTACTGGGGTATTGGTTTGGCGGTTTACAGCGTGCCGCGTGCAACGCGCCCATTACGAGAACGTGTCAGGAAGCATGGACGGTTAACGATGATGAGGGAAGTGGGAAAAGGCGTGATCGTGTGACAATCACCTACACGACACCACTACTCCATCACTCAACTTCCTCCACTTCCTACGAGATGAGGATTGCGCTCAAATGACTTGTATAAATAGGTTCTTCGACCTATCTTCAAACAACACAGAAAAAACCAAGTGTTATCACAATATTCATAAAACACCCAGAACTGATAGCTTTCATTGTGCAAGCCAGTTCATCATTCTGATACAAGTCATAAATAGCCAACACCTTCACAATCTCAACACCTTCTTCGCTTCCCTCCCTAAGATCAACCCCATCTCCTTCACTTTGTGACCGAAGCAAGTCTGGAACGGCAATTTCTTGGTTTAGGCCAGAATTATATAGATTGATATCTCGAATCAAAAGCACTCCCGTGCAGTGCATTTGTTTAGGGTTTAGATTCGTTTCTCATCCACACACCCCAAATTTACCAAAATCAATAGAAACAGTTTTCACCCATAAACAAGTAGTAAGAAAGTGTAATTTATTTTTGACGCATATCAAATTTTGGCGCCGCTGCCGGGGAGGCAGCGGTTGTCACTTGTTTTTGGTTCCTTATTTTTTATTTTTAGTTTTGTGTTTACATTTGTTATTTTCTGGTTATTAAACTTGGTTTGAGAATCTTATTTCAGGTACTTGTTCTCATGGAAAGAGCATACTACATGTATGGATACGGTTTTCAACAACCTCAACAATATGATAACTACCAATTCAAGGGTAAAATCAAAACCAATTCATTGGTTATGACCAATATTCCATGGAACATTGTGGTCCTCATACGTATCAACAACCTTATGGCGGGTATGTGTGTGAACAACCACAAGGTTGGGAGGATTCTTATGCTCGTGAACAACAAGTCTCTAAATTTTTGGACAAATTTTCCAACTATGTACAACAAGAATTTCAAAAAGATAAAAAGGCTAGAGAAGAGCAACTCCAAGAACTTCGTGAAGGTATTTCTAACTTACGAAGAGACATTGATCAATGGAAGGAAGATATGGATAATTATAATGTGCATATGGTTTGTGATGAATATTGGATTGATGCTAATGTTGAAAAAGGTCAATCTTTGGGAAGTTTCGTTGATAATTGTGTAGCTACCTCAACTCTTGATCTCAATAATGATCATTCACCTATTCAAAAAAGGATGAGTTTGAGATTAGCAACACTAATTTCAGCGAGAACCAATCTTATGTTAACTATGAAAGTGATGATGATTATGAAGATACATCGCTTGAACCAACTCATGGTAACATTTACCAAAGGTGTAAAACGGAATCTTTTTGGGATCAAGATGAAGACGAAGAGGAATATGTCGACACTTGTGTAGATTACTGAAGCATTGATCTCAATAATGATCAAGAGCCTATTCAACGGGTGGAGCTTGAGGATGATGCATTTTTGAGTGTTCTAAAAAAGTTCCTTATAGCGAGATTTGGAGCCGCAAAAGAGTATGTGCCTTACAACAAAGAGGAGTCTGTTGAGAATGTGATCGATTTGATCCATATTGTGGAAGACCCAATTGAACTTGCAAATGACTGTAATGATGATGTTTTTGTCGAGACTTTGGTTGAGGTAAAAACGGGTGAATAATGGTTGCAAGGTTTGATAGAGGACCACGATGTGCAAGAGGTAAGTAATTCATTTGAATTCTTTAAGAATGAAGAGGATACCATAACACAAGAGTTGCAAGGTTTGTCTAACCCTTTGCCTATTAATCCTTCTCCTTTACCTCTTATTGGCTTGAATATATGTGCTTCGAGAATATTATTAAATAACGTTGTTTCTCGATATCCGCCATTGGAAGCATTTGATTCTCATACTATGAATGTTTGCAAAGAAGAAACTATAGAAGTTCCTGATTTCTATGTTCTTTATACACTTTCAAGCGTAGAAAAGAATAAGTGTGGGGGAAACTTCTATGGGGCCATAGCTTCACTTCTATTTTCTTGTACTAATATTTGTGTGAAGCGAGTATTTGCAAAACAGGTTACATGGAAGGATCCCCAACTTTTCAGATTGTTGGTATATGGGGAATGAATCTTGCAAGGATATAGTCGGGTTGATGACTTTAAACCAACCGTTGCATGGGAGGCAACTCACTGTTTTGTGTCTCTTATCTTTCAGTTTTTTCTTGTCTTGTATTTACTTTTTCTGATTTCTTGTCACATATCATTATATGATTTCCCACCTTGGCTTTCTTTGGACGATTCAATTTACATTGAAGACAATGTAAAGTTTAAGTGTGGGGGAGTGGTTAAGCATTTGCATTGTATATTTTTCAAAATTTTCAACTTTTGTGTAAATTAGTGAATAAAAAAACTCCAACTTGTAGTTAGTTTAGAGTCACATAGTATACATGTCACTAAGATTACATCGAGATTCTCATAAGAGCGATTGAACTTAAAGATGACAGAGAACGTGATCGGGTTTCTTGCTTGTATGAGAGTTAAAGTTGGATTTAACCATGTCAGTGGCAAATAAGGTGCAGACTGAATTCTGTATTAGAGTTGTGATCCCCTATAGTGGAGACTACCCATGTTACATCATGTGAGGCACCGACCTTCATTTCTTTGTACGTGTCTAAATTTGTGCTTTTAGAGTGTGTGTCACCGTACATAAACTTCGGGTAGAATAGTGAGCTGCCCAACCTCCCACCAATAGAAGCACTATTTTGATCTCTTGAGTGCTATTTTTTCAATCATGATGGTGACATCGAATTGCTAACTTACATAACACTTGTAATCTTGTTCACAGTTAACACCATCCACTTTATCTCTCTCTACACCAACAGGTCCATAGAAACACCATCATCATCAACAAGAGGAGCATCACAAATTCGAAGGAAAGTTGAAGACGCTCAAGGTTTGCAAGCAACGGTACAGAAATGAGTAGATTTCAGATTCAAGTAAAACAACAAGACAAGGAGCAGAATTTTTACAAGTTGAAGACTTGTGTACAAGAGCGAAGATTATCAAGATGAGAATTCAAAAAGTTTATGATATCGAGACATACAAGTTGTGAAGAATCAAGCGGTAAAGTACTTACACCATGGCATTTGTACTTGCATTTTTATTTTAACGTTATTTGTATTTGTATTATTTTCTCTTATCTAAAATAAAAAAAACAACTTGGGACATGGTCATCATTATGCTAGGTCCCTTGTTAAAAAAATGAAAAAAAATAGAAAAAAAAAAGACAAGAGAAAATTTTGTTAGGTTCATTATTAGTTTTATTATTTTGTTTTGTTTTCATTTTGCCTTTGTTTTATTTTTTTTGTCTCAATTAAAAAAAATAGAAAAGAAGAAAAGAAAAAAAAACAAGAAAAATGTGTTGTATCATATTTTGGTTTGTTTTTAGTTTTATTCTTTCAATAAAGCCAATGGAAAGAAGGAATATCCATAATGAAGTTTCAAGCAACAAGGAATTAAGGAAAGAATCACATTGTCAAGATTCTACGAAGTTCAAGAGTTATCATCGACAGTTGAAGACCGAAGACAATGATTGAAGACCGAAGACGTTTATATGGATGCTGTGAGAGTGGTGCTAACTGCACGTAGAACGGATAACGAGGTAAGTAAGCATATTCCCACCTTCGTTAAGTGGTTGATTTCCTTTCTTAGAGATCGTCAGAAAAAATGGGTTTTCAAAATGATAAAAGATGTGAGTTTTCAAAACAATTCGGAGGATTTTGCCCTCCTACCATTCAATGTGTCGCAGGATTCTCTCTTCATTCCTACCTCGACACATGTGCGACCCATAAAAAGCTATTTATTATTGAGAGAAACTTCATAAAACCCTTTCTTTTGAGGCAGAGTCGAGACTTTTGATCACTCCGAACCCGAATTTATTTCGATAAGGGATGGTTATTTCTCTCTCAACTTTTAAGGATGAGATTGTGTTCATATATGTGTCTGACTTCTTAGGACTAGTGTGAAGAATTTCTATATCTTCTTAACGCGTTGGATGCTATCATTACGGAGAACTTGTAAGTTGGAAAAGTAGGTTTTGTGGGTATATCTCTAGTAAACCCTCACGAGACTATATCTCGTCCATTAGGGACACCTAGGGGTTCAAAGGCTTGTTATACGTGCTAAGTGTGACCGTATCCTCAACGACAGGGAGTTGTATGTATGTTTTAGAATTGTTTTGTTTGATTTTCTCGAGGACTAGCAAAGTCTAAGCGTGGGGGAATTTGATAGGTGTCGTAAACACCTTAATTATTATCTATTGTTTATGCTTTCCTTGCTACTTTTCTTGTAGATTTTGTATCTTATGTTTACTTTTGAGTGTTTAGGTACTTTGTAGTCATTTGGAACAAAAGAAGGAGAAATTACTCATTTGGAGCCAAAGAAAGAGAATTATTGTCACTCCACAGGCAAGTGAGACGGGATATAAGCCGATCCCAGCCGACCAGCTGAGCTTTGTGGAATTCACTGTGGTGGCCCTTATCGAAAACTGGGGCGTATAAATCCATATTCCTACAAAATACCTAAATTTCAGTGAAGAAATCATTTTTCTTCTTCTGCCTGAACCGATGGCGGCTCCACTGTTTATCAGAGAAAGGAAGAGAACTCAAAGAGAGATTGAGAGATGATAAGATATAGTGTTAGAAGACATGGGTTACACTCATATGTAAAATGGTACAGTTTGAAGTGATGGTTTGAAGTCAGGTAGCCAAGCAGATATGATTTAATGGTGGATTGGAGTTTACAAGACATAAAACTAGGGTTTGATGGAGAAGATTTTGAAGCTGAAGTCTGGATTGAGAAATCAGAGTTATAATAAAATTGGTAACTGGTGAAAATTGAAGATGGGTTCGATGTGAATTTGTTGATTGTCATGGGTTTGTGGTCAGAATTCAGGAGTTAGGGTTGATGGTTGAATCTGCGAATCTGAAAAGATGTTAGGGTTTTGAATTCGAAATGGATTTGGGGGTTTCATAGAAATTAGAGTTCTCGTATGGAAGATATTTAACTGCAGGTGTCCTAGAAGAGAATGCTGGAGTGATGTTGGTTGATTAAGTGATGGAGATGGTGAAGGCTCAAGTTGTTGCAGGTGATGTTGCTTATGAAGCTGAGACTTAAATGGAGTGAATGGGACTGATTGTTCCTGCTGTTAACTAGAATGAGTTGCAGTTGGAGCTGTTGTTGTTGCTAACAAGGGTTTGAGGAATTGGATCGAATTTCGGAGCTCTGAGAGTCAACTAAGAAGAATCGAAGCTTGCATCTATCAGTTCAAGGAAAACCATGAAATCAATGGTTGTTTTACAGATTGAGAGCTGTGTAAGTGGTCTTGTAGCTGATAACAGATTTAATGCAGTGACGGAGATGGAGGTAGTTGCGATGAGTGATTGAATGGGATGTGTATGAACTTGGTACTGCAGATGTTTGTGTTGTTGCAGGGATATGGATTATTGGTTATGCAGATGGTTTTGATGGTGCTGGGACTAAGTTATTAGCTCTGGCTTGAATTATGAAATGTCGATGCTGCAAAACTCATGAATTATGCTTGTGTTGTTTTATGAGAAGATGGAAGAGCTGGTGCTAATGGCTGCTGCCAAGGAACTGAGTTGCAGCTGCATTGCGGGAAGATGAGCAGCTGGAGAATCAAAGCAGGAACTGAAATGGGCCATTGATGGTGAATTGTGATGTTGGTACTATGGAGAACTGGAATATGCAGAAGTGGCTTGAAGCTGTTGGTGTTTGAGCTCATGGTAATTGTTGCTCCCAGGGAATGAAATGTGCACTTGGTGGTGAGCTGAGATGGGAGTGTTGATGCTACAATGAGGCAGTAAATGGTGTTTTAGAATAACTTGAGCTCAGATTGCAGGTTGCTATGGAATGTGCAGTCAGTTAGCTATGATTGCAGGGGGGTTATGTTGCAGACAGTGGCTGCAATTGCAGAAAGGTTGTGCCGCGACTGAAGTGTGTTGGTACTGGGAAGAACTGAGATGCCGCAGGACATATGTTAATACTGTGCTTGTTGAACCAGGGAGAGAGCAAGGATTGCAGTTGAGATGGCTTGAGTCTCGGTGGAGTGTGAAGTGCAAGGAAGAGAGTTGTTCTGCAGTTGAGAACAAGAAGGTGAGTTAACTCAGTGATTCATCCGACTCACCTGGCCAGATTTGATTCAAATAAGGATTTGGACTTATATTGACTGGGTTTGGCTAATGGGATGTAAGAGGCTTAACTTGGCAGTCGGCTAACCTAGTTTTGTGAAGGATAAAAGGATTTCTCTTTGCATATTATGGCACCTCTCTGTTAGGGATATTATCCTTTGCTTCTACTTTTCTAGGGTTTGAACATGATAGATTTTATGTTTCTTCTTGTGATGAACTCCATTATGTTTACCTAGTTTTTTCTTGGTTAGGGAATAAGTTGGAATTCCAAACATGATTTTTATGCAATAAATTAGTTTGTCTCCATGCTTTATCGCTTATGATTCACTATTGATATTGTCTTATGATTGAATGCTTGTTTGGTCGAGTCTAGAATTAATTGAGTTTGTTTTCATTTCTATTGCTAGATTAGGATTTGTTATATGCAAAAGTGATAAATTCCTGATTACAAGTAGCATAATTATGAATATTGCTTGTAGTGATACATCCTAGTGGTCACAAGTGAGTCATAACCCTTGTTAAATCGGATTAGTGCTTTTACACGTTCGATTGCTTTGATTGGCCTGATTTCATAGAACTTAATGCATCTAGGAAATTAAACTTGATTAGTGCTTTTACACGTTAGGTTGTTGTTCTCTTAGATAGAATTCATATTCGCATCTTTTAATGTGTTTGTTTATGACAAGAGGAAATTAGCGATCAAGGTATCCTAAGGCTTTTGATTATGTTGAGATTAAATATCAATTCTAATTATTGTTGAAAAGCATGTTTGTGGGTGAAAACGATATCCTTGACCAATACTTTCACATATTTGATTTGTTTACCTTTCTTGTTTTGCTTTTATATTAGTTTGCTTTTTACAAATCAGAAAATCCCCCCATTGTTATTTTTAGGAAACCGAAACAATTTGACAACTTTAGTCCTCTCTGTGGGAATAATCCTTTCTTTCCATAGCTATATTTTATATTTTGAGTAGTAAGAAAGTGTAATTTATTTTTGACGCATACGACAGAGATCAATAGGGCTGTGTCACACAATGAATTTGGATTTGAAACAATTATTCGGGAGAATTGAGTTTTGTTGGAGGCCTCGTGAAAAAGTAAGTTTCATCAAACAATGTTTACACAACTAATTTCAATTCCGGTGTTCCATTCGTTAAGAAGCTTCACAAAAATGCTTCTTCAAGCAATGCTACTGGGAATACCTTGGATAGCCGAGCATCAGTAAATCTCCCAGATGAAAGGACCAGAAAGCCTCGTGGAGACACAAAAAGACATGACTACTACTTAGAAGGGCACAATGGCTTCTCTCGGGATCCGGATGGAGCAATTTCCTTTCCTACAACACCATAAGTGTTATATGGAGCAAGCCGGAAACGCCTCAAAGTTATCACTGATATTAATGTTTCCAAGGTCCACACAAAGGAAGATTCGCGTAGCCGCTGTTCCAGTATGGAGATAATCGACAACAAATCTAAACACCAGTGGAGTCTTAGAAAGGCACCTGCAGAGATCACGAAAGCAAATGCCTATCTCTATTCCAACACTGCTACCATTTTATGGTCACGAGTATCCGCTATCACTTCATCAGCAAAACGTGTAGATCCAGACCATGGCGTAATTCCGAGAATTCGTACGTCTGCAATAACAAAGGAGACTCGAAACATCTTTAAATCATCATAAAGGGGTTCGCCTATTATGCCAACCCAAACAAGAGCAAGCCCGGTAAATCTTCAGATCTACTGGAGCCGACACGTCAAGAGAGAAGCCTCAAGAAGATAACGATGCCCACATCATCATGCCATGAAAGAATCCGCAGCCGAGATAACCTCACGCAGAGGAGAATCGAGAAGTTATTGCACCAAAAGGGCCCACGTTTCCCATATTTCCTATACCAAGGGAAATGAAAGAACCTACACCGGGTACAACAACGCGCTGAACAACACCTACGATTGGTTCCAGATGATGATGCTCCCTACCATAAATATATTTTCATTCCCAAGCCGATCACTCTCAAGACTTGGACAGGATGTTCCATCAAAATAACAGGCATCTCGGTGACTACGTCAAGAAATCCAGAAGTGAAGCCCTCGACTTCCAAGTCTACTGCTGGTGCTAACACATCAAGAGATAACTCACAAAGAAAGAAACCTCATCAACAATGTCACCCACGAAACGTTTTTACACTGCCCTATGGAAGAACTGAAGTTGACGAAAATTGGTGAAGAATCTGAAGCCGAAACTCTCTTTTACATGACAGCTGAAAATCTACCTCAGATGAAGATTTTGTGGCCTTTCTGGCAAGGAGACACAAATCTGAAATTTTCATCAAGTCAATACACCAAGGTTGCACTTACAATCAGGTAAGCAACAATAGGAGAGCTTACGCACGCATGGAATTAGGGAGAAGCTGCTTCACCGAAAATAAAGAGGGGGAAGAAAAGAATGTTCATGGACGTGGTCATCCAAGGTTCGTGCTCGTAGTTGTTTCTCCTCCATGCCAAGATTCGTGGTCGTAGCCACCATCACTCCTCCCTGCCAAGATCCATGGACGTATCCACCACTCGTCCCTGCCAAGATTTTTGCCCGTAAACACCACTCCTCCCTGTCAAGGATCGTGATAGTAGCCATCCTAGCTCTAGCCAACCTGTTTTGTTCCCACGAAAACGCAGTCTATTCTGATCACAGTTGCTGCCAAGAGCCGTTGTTGCTCGTTTGTTGATACCAGCCGAAGCTTCATCATAGCAACAACCACTACGGACAAAGGTAATCTGAACTTGTGCATATTTTAGTTCCCCATGAAGGAAGTAACAGAGTCACCAATATGGATGCAAGATGGTGATATCTTTGTCATGGTCATCCCATCGACCATATAAGATAGAACCA
This sequence comes from Papaver somniferum, assembly GCF_003573695.1. NCBI lineage: Eukaryota > Viridiplantae > Streptophyta > Magnoliopsida > Ranunculales > Papaveraceae > Papaver > Papaver somniferum. Next base: position 133,033,252 of record NC_039367.1, on the reverse strand, counting down.
TGTAAACCTCACTTGAGGACTGAGGCTCAACATGGAATTCCTTCTCTGTCAATCAAGGACCTCTTCAATCTCAGGAGAGACGGTCAACCAAGATGCAACATAAGGATATCATCACTTCCCTTTCTGGAAGACGCCTGACCGAGAAGCAGTATTTGGTTCAACCATCCATAAGTATTGTTATCAATGAAGAATCAAAAAGGAAAGTCGCGCCTCAGCAATCCACACTGACAATCGAATCATGTCTGCCACATCACCTACTCAGAACTCAGTACCGCCTACCCAAGGTCTGCATGAAGCTGCGCATCAACAACTATCAGTCGACAAAGTCGGATTTTGTGTTTCTATATTTCTAATTTTCTATGGAAGAGGTGCATGCGCTGCTTGGATACAATACATGCCTATTTATTAAAGTCTTCGACTTTGGGTCGTAGCAACTCTTGGTTGTGGGTGAGATCAGATAAGGGAATCAAGTGCTTATTATTTTGCTGGGATCAGAGACTTAAGGAGAGCAACTGTACCTTGGATCAGTGTGAGATTGATTGGAGTTAAACTACAGTCCAGACCGAAGTTAGTTTGTAGTAGGCTAGTGTCTGTAGCGGCTTAATACAATGTGTGTTCAATCTGGACTAGATCCCGGGGTTTTCCTGCATTTGCGATTTCCTCGTTAACAAAACTTCTGGTATCTGTGTTATTTCTTTTCCGCATTATATTTTGTTATGTAATTGAAATATCACAGGTTGCGCGTTGAATCGATCAATTGGAAAATCCAACCTTTGGTTGTTGATTGAAATTGATTGATACTTGAACATTGGTCTTTGGTACCGTTCAAGTGATTTCTCTTATATTCAATTATACTCGCATATTTCTATTTGCTTGAGTAAGTATTGAATCGAGAAATTGAGATATAACTCCTTGATATACTTTTTATTAAGATTGAGTCTGACTGTCTAGTTGATTATCTTAAAAGTATATTAGAGTTAGTCCGTACAGATTGCTAAACGAAATATTGGGTGTGGTTGTTAGACCCCCGATTTTTCAATTGGTATCAGAGCAGACAAACACGTTTAAGACCTTGTAAGTCTGCGTTTGTAGCGATCTTACTCTATGGACAGAAATTCTATCTCCATAAATGTACCACCAGTCTTCGATGGCTCAAACTACTTATGGTGATAAATCGCTATGCATGCTTTTCTTCATGCTCGTGATTTCCAAACATGGGTATGTGTTGTTAATGGCTATGATCCTCCGGTTAATACACAAGGCGATGTATGTATACCTAAGGATATTGGTAGATATAGTCCAGAAGAAATCCTTGCTGCAAAGCAAAATTTTGACGGCTTAAATGCTATCATACATGCCATTACCCCAGATCTTCAGCATCATGTGACTACGTGCACAAAGTTTAAAGAAGTATGAGATATCTTAGAAACCGTATTTAAAGGGAATACCTGTGAAAAAGAAGCTAGGCTTCAATACCTAAATTCTGATTGGGGAAACCTTCGTATGGCAGATGAAGAAACATTTGATGAGTTTAATCACAAAGTGTCTGAAATTGTTAATGCATCTTTTGCATTGGATAAGACTATTCCTGAAAAGGACATTGTGATGAAAATTCTCAGATCATTTCCATCCAGATACGATTCTAAGAAGCATGCCATCGTTGAAGGAAATAATCTCGCAACGCTCTCCAAAAATACTCTGGTTGGGAAGATAAAGATCTTTGATCATGAGCATACATCCAAATCTGGGAAGGATGTTGCTTTCAAAGCACAAAAGAACACTAAATTACTTGATAAAAGTAAAAATGTGTGCATCTCTGAAGATGATCTTTCTGAGGCTGATTCATCGGATGAAGATCTTGACAAGTTAGTCTCGTTGATCACTAGACAGTTTAGGGATCTTTTTTTGAAGAGAAGTAAACAGTTCTCCAGAGATAAATCCAGGTCATCAGTTAAGCCCCATAATCGTATTCCTCCTAAAAACAGGGATAACGATGAGACTGATGACGTGGATATGCCTCAGTGCTTTAAGTGTAAAGGTTTTGGTCATTTTGCAAATGAGTGTCCAAATCTTAAAAAATACACTGGGAACAAAGGACTGTCTGCAACTCTTGATGAAATGTCTGATAACTATGATTCTAATGATGACGAAAAATCAAGTGTTGCACTTCTGTGTGAAAATATTGATTTTGATAATTTTAGCAATACATACATCAATCTTGACATCCTTTCAGAAGAGAACTCAACTAATCTAGAAGAAAAAAATTGACCTCTCAGTTGGAAACTCACTGTCTAATTTTTCAGGTTCTACTACGTGTCTAGCAGCTTGCACATCTCGGATACCTGAATCATATTCCAGGTTGACATGATCATATTGTTCATTCAAGGGTCATGAACTACCAAAGTGTTACAAGTACAAACACAAATTGAGACATGTCAACAAACTTCAACGAAGAGCAAATCGATTAGCAAACAAGCTTAAACTTGTTCAGAAGACCGCAGAGGTATGTAATATTTTATCTTCATCAAAGAAGTTAGTTTCCAAGGATAAGACAAGACCATTGGAAAGGAATTTATGGTCTAAAAACTATGAGAAACAGGGTTCTATGAATTCCGATCAAAAAAGATGTGATGGACATGTTATTGTTCATCCCAGCACAACTTAAATTTGTGTTGGTTAGTGCATCTTGTCTCATGTGCCTGATTAAAGAAACAAGATTCTGCACATCACAGGTTTTTGAAAAAGAAAAATGTTTTTAAATTTGTTTTCTTTGCTTTTTTGAGCTTTGCCTGGTTTTGCAAGATTGGAATTTTTCCATATCTAATTGATACTGGAAAGGTCTTCCCTGGTTAATCAATAAAATAGGGTTAAAATTGACAATTCAGCCTTTTATAGGGTATGAGTTGTGCGTACGTGAATCCTTTGAAGTGTATAAAGGTTCTGTGACCCTACATTCCTTTTTTTCATTCCCTGAAACTCTTTTTTAACTTAAGACTGCTTGTTGAAGAGTGATTTCCTCTCACAAATCCGTACACTTATGGATACTCCAAGCATCATGTCTTCTGATGGAAAAGATGTTAATATGATTGTTAAGCCATCAATCACAAAGGAAAAAGAAAGATCTCTGTTACCTCCAACCTTGAAAATAAAAAGAAGGAATGTGAGGAAGCCAAGAGTTGTTCCTTCAAATTCTCAGAAGTTTTCTGACGTTCTTGAAGAGTTTAAGGAGACAAGAAAGGATATTTAACAAATAAAGGCTTGTGTCTTGAGATCTCTTGAAATCCAGAAGGCCCTGGTTCGACATCTTCAGCCTAGAAGGTTTGTTGGAATTGACTCCTTTCTTCACGAACCATATGTTCGGCTGTTGATGACAAGGAGTTCGGGGACGATAAAGAATTTTTCAAAGGTCTTAATGTCTAGGAAATATTCTTATGAGAATTTTATTCTTGTGTTTTAGGAAGAATAACTAGAATTTGGAATAGCCATTATTGTTATTACACATAGCTATGTCCAACGATTTTCATCTTCAATGTTTTTAGATTTATTTGCTTAAATCTAAAGTTTGTTTGGAAGATGATTTTTGCAGTATTAATCTTTATGGTTATATATATTGCAATTTGTTATGGGATATGTGTGTTTGCGTCCGTGAACTATGATTGTACCATACGTGGTCAAAAGTTAAGTCCTTCATATGTCGATATGAAAGTATTCATAAAAATTGAATGAACTTTTGACTTACAAAAGTTAAAGCCTTTATGTCATTATTTGATGGAAGAAAGGATAAAACTATTTACAAGGATTATGTCTATTGTATGTCATTGAGCAAATAGTGATGGAAAATAGAATGAATCCTAGTCTATTCCACAGTACTGATCTTCCTGGATCCATATTTCTTATGTATGTATTTTGCGGCTCCGTAAGTTCTCTTATGTTGAGCATTTCCGATTAAATTAATCATGGGTTCTCTTGTGGTTAATTTAATTGAGTATTTTGGATACAAATTCATATTCTTATGAGTTTTGTTGTTGTCCAAAGAAATCCTTCTTTTCTTGTGAAAGTAAGGTTGCTCTTGTTGTTCTCTCGAGAATGACATTATATGGGGGAGAGTTCTTAATTGAACTTGTGCTTAATTGCCAAATCTTTGTGGGGAGTGCGGATGTGGAATATTATAGGAGTTATCTTGTATCTTTATAAACTCCTTGATGAATGCATTTAGCTTCGGCTATATGATTGCATCTAAAAAGTTGATATGTACTTTCTTTTTGTCATGAAGTGTCTCTATGGAAATTTCATTAGGATCCCACTAGTTTTCGTACCTTTGCCAATTTTATTGACAAAAAGGGGGAGAATTAATGTGTAATTCACACTACAAATACATATGGTTTTCAGATCATTATGTAAGGGGAGTGGTTTCCATGTGAGATGGAGTACTGACTAAGGGGGAGTGATACATATCACCATAGTATTGTTGTCGAAGTTGTGATAAAATTGAACTTTGATGATGTGTAATAATACTATGACATTGTATAACAATGATTGAGAGCTTTTGTTTTCTCATTGTTATGGCTACGGATTTTCAACAACGATGAGCTGAACTTACAACCTTTGGAATCATTGGAGTACTTGGAAGTGACGAAGGTTTCGAGTAATGTTGAAGAACCAAGGAGATCATGCATGTGGAAGATAAGCTGCAAAGTTTATTTATTTTGTATTCCATATGTATTGATAGGTTTGTCACTAAAATTGACAAAGGGGGAGATTGTTAGAGCACTGCTTGGCCGAACTCGCAAGCGTTTTTATCTCAAGCTTGTTTGTCAAGTTTAGTTGCCAAAACTATAAGTCTTGATTTCTAGTCTACTAATAGCTAAGTCTGGGACTAGGATAGAAAGTATAGTTGAGCTCTGGACTCCACGGTGTTCATCATGCAAAGACGAAGAACTAATCAAGGAACTGGTGGAACTTCATCGACAAAAAGGTATATGGAGACTTGAACTTATCTATCACTCAAAAGTCTACTTTATCTCCTATCTTGAGACAAAAGTCGTATTGCTATATAGACTATGATTATACACATGTGCTATTTCGAGCTGAGTTTATCTCGCTTATCTATTTCTCGAAATATGTGTTGGTAAGCTTTCGCTTTGGCCAAGTTCATCTTTACTAGTGACGAAAGTCATATTAGTATCAATCACTTGAAAATCGCTTTGACGAAAAATAGTTTGTGAACAACAACTATATAATGTTCTCTAAGAATGTTTCAATGATTGAAATGAGAGTTTAGAATACATAACCATGGTTGGATATAAACATTGTGAGACAACTCATATGTATGTAAGTTCAATATCCTTGAACCAAAGTATGCGTACTTTGCTACTCAGGATAACCGGAACTAAAGTCCGCCTACCAGTACGCGTACTGTCGGAAGTTCACATCTCGTGAATTTCTGCTGGAGTTTGTGAACTAAAAACAAACTTATTCCGGGTACTTAAGTACACGTACCAGTATGCGTACTTAAGTAGGTTATTTTCTAAAAACAGTTTAATTCGTGAACTAAGACATTTATATTTTGAGGAATGCAATCTTTGCAAACCGTGGCTATAATGTTCATGAATCGATTCGAGTGAATCAAAACTGTTTTTTCTTCGATTGTGTCTTGTATACTTCTATGAGATGTAAGCAATTGAACAACTCTCTAACTAGTTCATTTGAGTCATTGGAACTAGTTGTGGTAAAGAAGAATAAGGTTGATATGAAAGTGCTCATATGGCTAACCTATGGTTAACTACTGTTGAACCAACGACTGTACACGTTTAGGTACGGTTACTCAAACCTAAATAAAGTTACATTTCATGTGTGTATAACAAGTTAAGATTCTATCTAACGGTTGAAAGATATTAGTTTGAATCTAATCAGGTTTTCATCTAACGGTGAATATTGAATGCTTTGTTACCAAGGTAGAATTGATTGCAAACCCTGATTTGAAGACTATATAAAGGAGAACTCTAGCAACTGGGAAACCTAATCCCAAACCTCCTGTGTGATACTAGTTGTATAAGCTAGAGTCGATTCTCCTTTAACCTTAGGTTTCTATCGAGACCCTATAGGTTAACGACTTGAAGACTTCATTGGGATTGTGAAGCCAGACCCAACTATTTTCTCTATAGTTGCGTGATCTGATATTGCTGTTTCTATCGTGTTTGAGTACAATCGTAAGATTGGATTGAGATTAATTTCTCCGATAGGGAAGATAAAAAAGTAGTCACAAACATCTTCTTCTCATCGTTTGTGACTATACAATATCTAGTTTCGCCATCATACGATTTAGATTATTGTGAGGTGATTGATAATTCTAGGCTGTTCTTCGGGAATATAAGTCCGGGTTATCAATTGGTTCCTGTTCACCTTGATTTATCAAAAGACAGAACAAAAAATTGTAGGTATTTCTGTGGGAGACAGATTTATCTATTACTGTAGACTTTTCTGTGTGATACAGATTTGTTTATTAAAGTCTTCCACTAGTGGAAAATGCATTTTTAACTACTTTCTGGTCTTCACGAAAACCACTGTTTCCGTGCAGCTGTAACTATAGGTACTGTGAGCCACAGTTGTTTTACTAAACCTTCTCTCTGACACAGTTGTTTTTTTAGGGGGTATATTTGTAAAAATACAAAGCTCTAATTGGAGTTGAAAAACGTATGTGAGGCAAAGAAACTTGTCTCTTATCTTATCTCTATCTCGGTCTTACTCCTTCGGCCTCCTTCCTTCTTTCTTCCTTTAACCCTCTCTCAGAATTCTATGTTTCAGTCGATTTTCGTTCTCAATCATAACAATAAATCACATACGAATCAATATTAGGTTTTTCTTCCTATTCTTCTTCTTCTTCTTCTTCTTATTCTTCAAAGAGATCCATCACAAATGAAACTCTCATATGTATCTTGTGTGAAGAAATCTTGGGTTCTTAGAAAAATTTATCTGTTTCGTGAGGTTAGTTCTCTATAATGAATAGGTTTTACTTATGGGTTTTTTTTAGTTTCTGTTTTTGGTTCTTAGATTTGGTTTTTTGAATGGTCTTTTGAGACTGAGCTTGTTTGGGTGTTTTTCAAAACCCTAGATTTGAGAAATTTTTCTAACGAAATTGATGTAACTTTTGTATTTTGATTGATTTTGCTGGAATGTAGAAATATTTTTTTATGAAATTGATATTGATTTTGGATTTCTGAAAGTTAATTACATTTTGTGAGTGAAATTGATATGATTTTGGATTTATGAGATTGATTATGTTTTTGGTTTTTTCTTAAAGCCCTAGAAATTGGAATTATTTTTCGATTTCTGGTAGTATGTATGGAATTTTAAGGTTTAAAGTTTGAGGCTAATGTGAATCTTTCGTAATAGTGCAGGGGGTATGTTGGAATGTACAGTTCTGGACTCAGAGATTTTTATTAAAGCAGTGGTCGATTTGGGATTGAGCATATATCCAACTGATTTTTATTCACTTTATTTTCAGTAGTTTTATCACTTACATGTATTGTGTGCACAGATTTATAATTGTGTCATGTTGTGTGTTGTTTCGTTCATGTGTGTGGATAGTTGGAGACTTGAAGGTTGCTCAGGTAGTATATGAATCTATGAATTTTTATGTTGTGTTGGTGAAAAATTCATAGTATGAAAGATTTCGTCTGGTTCATCAGAATATCAAAACTAGGTACTAACTGAGAAGATATAAGTCTTCATGTTGTGGGACAGAGAGTTGCTTTGATCATATAATATTTTTGTTCCCATATAGTTCACGCCACAAGATCTGAAGGCAGTTTTGTGATTTAACGTAAATTAAAGAGTAATGAAGGCTTCTGGGATCTTTAGTAATCAACCTTTTATATTTTTGCTGCACTATATTTTCATAGGGATGGTAAATGTCCAGAATACAGTGGTGAGGAACAAGCTATCATATATATTTTAGTCGTTTCAACTCCCCTTGAGGTTTCTCTCATCTAAATATGGTTTTTCATCCCTTGTATTTATCTTGGTGTTATGTGCAGCTAAATTAAATTGTCTATATCTATTAACTGAATAATTAAAGGTAGTTCGTATTAGATAACTTCCTCAGAACTTCAACTTTTATTTGTTTCCTTATTAGTGTGTTTAGATCTAAATAAGGCTTACTCCATGACTCCACGTATCTTTCTAGTTATAGTGACCATTTCTTTTCTTTTTCGTTTGTTGTGTGATTTTGTGTTCTATACAAAGGAACAATTCCACTGTAGATAGTTTGCAGTTTAGTAGTAATACCGAGGCTTGTTTTGTGCTGTCCCAAAGATAGTTTTTGTTAGTTAAAAACTTGGACTTCTTTGGTATTGTATTTCTCTTTATGGAAGAGCCTAATCCTTTGGAACTTTTGGTTGTCAATCAGTTCAACATGAATGAATCTATTTTTGGTTATGGATGTTATCTGTCAAGCAAAGTCTGGGATGGGAAAAACTATTGTCTTTGTCCTCTTGACACTGCAGCAAATTGAGCATGTGGCTGGATAAGTTGTTGTTATAATTTTGTGTTCCCACACCAGGTTGGATTACAAGGTTTGCAACTAAACTTTATTTTGATCATTTTATGTTGATGCTTATATATAAAGTTGAGATCTTCCATGAGTTTGAGCGGTTCAGCACTTACCCCGCCTGATACTAATGTTGTTGTGTTCAATGGTAGTTTTAGCATCAAGACCCACAAGGAATTACTAAAAAAGAGTGCCTCATGTTCAGTGCAACTTCCCATCAATTTGCACCCATTCTGGAATGTCCCAGAAATAAAGGTATGCATTCTCTTTTTTCTTATATTTTATCTAATTACATTCTGTCTTGTTGCATTGATATTTATGCATGAAGGTGCAAGTGCCTAGTGAATCTGCTAGGGATTTGGTTAATGTACAAGTATACTACTGTAATTTATTTTAAAATAATCTTATGGTTAAGTCAACATAATACTGCCTTTACTGCTGAAGATTAAATCACTAAGAAAAGCGAAGGCATACCCTGAAGGTGGATTTTTTTTACATTTCATAGGTTGAATCGCTATAAAGGTTTCAAGGATTTGGTTAATACAGGAATAGACATTGAACGCGTCAATATTGTGATCAATTATGATATGCCTGATTGTGCTGATACTTACTTACACAGGATTTGTTCTGATCTCTTGTTTCTTCTTCATGCCTTTAAGTTTGTACTTAAATGGGTCTTTGTTTCTACGACATTGTAGTACTTTACGAGTTCAATATAACTTAGTAGTATCTCTTTGCAGGTTTGGCAGAGCAGGTTGATTTGGTATGAAAGGTATTGCAATTTAATTGGTCACTTCATGTGCAGGTTCAAGAGAGGTTTGAAGTAAGAAGAATTACGCTGATATTAAAGAACATGTAGTTTATCAGTTTTATAAATATTCAATTCTCTGCATGTCTTTTTTATCGTGTTTGTTAACTAAAAAAGGGAGACTCTAAGGATTCTTCCTTGTACAAGAATGCAGGTTGACAACTTCTCATTGAAACTAAGCCACCCAATTAAAATATTTCAGCACCCCTGTTGGTTTTCAGAATGCAGTTTTAGTTTAAATGTGTATATGCTGGCAAATGGTTTACCAGATTTGCATTGTTTAAATTTAAGCATGGTCTACTTACAAATGGACTGTTGGTTCCTAGCCGGCATACCATTAGAATTGTTGTGTTATTTAATCTACCTAGAATATATCATATCGTATCCTTAAACCTCCTTGTTGTTTCAGTGTTGGAGTTGAACAATATCTGAACTCTGAATGGAGAGTAGTTGCAATGAGGAAAAAGGATGTTGCAGAATCGTGAACATCTTTGAACAACCACTAATTCAAAGGTAAGTTTCCATTTATTTTTGTTCAACCCTTTACATAATATCTGTATGAAAATCTATGCATTTGAGCTCGACAAGAACTCAGGTAGATTTAACATAAAATCTGATATCTCTGCGCTTTTTGGTAAGATCCATTATAACTTCAGATAAGTATTAGCAGCTAACTGTTTTACATCCGGCCCTATGAGTTTTGATCTTTCTCCATGAACTGATATAGCTCATAAGCATATATCTTGGATTATCTCATAAACATGTATCTATGAACATTAACCTTGAAGAATTTAAACTCTGAAATTGTGTATGTTGTTCATAAATATTAAGCTGAAAATGTGCAGGTTCTGAAAATTTCCTTCTACTGAACTGAGTTGTGGAGCTACAAAAGAAAGAACGATAGAATTTGTATAGTAGTCAAAGCTTGCTGCAAGACAAGATAAAAAGAGTCATGGTGAATAGCTTTTGAGCTTCTTGGATGTCAGAGGAAGATTATGATGAACTGATAGTAGAACCTTGCTGCTTAGTTAAGCCAATTCATTATCTTAAGCTTGCAATATGAATATAGGTTAAGGTTCTCCAACTTAGTATTAGAAGTTTTCAGACTTGGAACTTGCAGTAATTTTGTTAATTGAAACTGTAAACTAAATACATATTTTAATATAAAATGAGTTTTAATGCCATTATCAATTTCAATTTTAAGTTTAAATTCAGTTTTGAATTCATTATTAATTTAATTGTGATTCAGCTTTTAGTTTTTGATTCAGTTGATTCAGCTGAATCAATATCAAATTTTTTTTTATAAAATATCTTCAATAAAAACTACTGTGTCTATCAGTACTTGTCATCCAACTGTTGAAGAAAGTAGTTTTTTTAAAGAATTCAACCTTTGCCAGACACAGTCGTTTTGGAAAAAACCACTTCTAGATTACTGCTGATGGACACAGTCGTTTTTAGCGATATAACTTCTTGTCCCGACAGTGGTTTTATTTCTATTTTCCACTAGTGTTCGACTTTGGGTCGTAGCAACTCTTAGTTGTGGGTGAGATCAGCTAAGGGAATCAAGTGCGTAGTATCTTGCTGGGATCAGAGACTAAGGAGTGCAACTGTACCTTGGATCAGTGTGAGATTGATTGGGGTTCAACTACAGTCCAGACCGAAGTTAGTTTGTAGTAGGCTAGTGTTTGTAGCGACTTAATACAGTGTGTGTTCAATCTGGACTAGGTCATGGGGTTTTTCTGCATTTGCGGTTTCCTCGTTAACAAAACTTCTGGTGTCTGTGTTATTCATTTTCCGCATTATATTTTGTTATATAATTGAAATATCACAGGTTGTGCGTTGAATCGATCAATTGGAAAATCCAACCTTTGGTTATTGATGGAAATTGATTGATACTTGAACATTGTTCTTTGGTACCATTCAAGTGATTTCTCTTGTATTCAATTAGACTCGCAGATTTCTATTTGATTGAGTAAGTATTGAATCGAGAAATTGAGATATAACTCATTGATATACTTTTTATAAGATTGAGTCTGACTGTCTAGTTGATTCTCTTAAAAGTATATTGGAGTTAGTCCATACAGATTGCTAAGCGAAATATTGGGTGTGGTTGTTAGACCCCCGCTTTTAAGTTGTCCCTTATCAACTGAGGTGCCCCTTATCCATTGGGGGGGGGGTTATCATTTCCCTTGGGTAACGCGTCCTTTGGGTGCTTTTGGTAATTCCTCCCGGGGAGTGCAAATACCAATTTTCGAGCCAATTTCTCCACAAAAGCTTATTTCTCCATAAACACCTGCAAAGACACAAAAAGCCATAATAAATACAAAATCGAGCACTAACAACATATACAATTGAGAGAAAAATAGATACATAAGTGCGTCTATCATCCACCAACGGTGCTCGTAGAGCTTCTTGATCCCACAGAAGTCTCTAAACGAGCGGTCGTAAGAGATTTCACCTAATTAGGATACTTTCCTCTCCGAATAGACGGCTCCACCAGAAATAACAAGTGATGAAGTTTGCCTGGCTCTTAGGATAGTTTGCTAGAAATGCAAACTTTGGTATTTATAGACCAAGGATGTCTGGACACCAAGGAATTTCCAAAACGGGAAATATTCTCAAGATATGCAATGAATGCCCATATTCGGGTTTCCTAATTCCAATAAATGTTGGTCCAATATTTTCGAAATCTCTCATATAAAATCTCCAATTAGTAAATGCACATTACTAATTTCTATTCTCTAGAGATATGCATTAATTGCTGGTAACTAAAGCATATAAAACCAAAAACATTAATTAAAAGATTCTTAATTTATTTCGGCACAAGATCACTTTGAGTACCAAGGAATATCTTTGAATAATAAATGATAAGAGTTACTGCTCTTGTTCAAAGTATGTTGACATCTTTATTCAGCAAATTCTTATTCAGAATATACATGGATTTGCATCTTGGAATCGGCTTTACCACACTTCCAAACAAGTTTAGAATTTGTTCTACCAGAATTCCAAGTCTACTATGTGATCGGTCATACCAAGTCACAATGGTTAGTTGTGATCGGTCCTACCAAGTCACATACATGGGCTTGGATCAGTAATACCAATCACTAGGATTGGTTCTACCTAAACATGGTACCTACTTGTGATCGGTCACAACAGTCACTAGGATCGGTCACACAACCACTTATGATCGGTCACACCAATTACAATGATCGGTCATACCATCTCATGGTGATTACTTAGGATCGGTTATACCAATTACCAGGACCGGTCAAACCAAATCATAAGTCTAGCTATTGTGATCAATTATACCAATATACATATAACTTGTGTTAAGATCGGTTCTACCAACTCACACATATTGGTCATCCAAAGAATATGCAATGAATAGTTGGACCAATATACCTATTGATTTCCCTTTCGATTCATGAAACAAGTTCATGAACATACTTCCTTTAAACAAATGTTGTTTCCTAGGATGAAATCTTCACCATTAACCCATACACATAATCATGAAACTACATACAAGATTATGTCGATGTCATATCTACGAAGTTTAAAAGATAAGCGCTATACTTCGTAATATAATTCCTTAATACTATGATCATACTATTATAATCATGTTTATTCACTAGAGTATTATATATAATATGTACAGTATATACAGCCTCGCATGTTATGTTTTCAATATAGCATAACTTGAAAGATACGTTAGGAATGAAACAAGTTCAAGTCAATATTATTAACCTCGAGTGGAAGGATGATGTCGTCGTTTTAGTCGTTACTTCTTCTCATTCTTCAGGTCTTCAGAGTAATACTTGTATGTCTCAACATTCCTAGACTTTCTAGTCTAACCTAAACGAAGTTGACTCTAGTATTTAATCAAGCGACTTTAGATGAGTTTTGATACTAAAATATGACAACCAAACTCGACATACCAACGCTTGGTGAGTTCAACCGAGCTATGCTCTAACAAAAGGTTTTCCCTATTTTCCGCTCCCGTTTTTCTTATTCTCCATCCCAATTATCCTATATACTTCCCAAATAAATTTTCAAAAATCCTGAATATTACATGTTGACTTTTTATTTACACTCATAAACTAAAACTACCCCCAAAACCCTAAGTTTAGACTTACTTCTTCTTTTAATCTCCACCAACCGACCACCACCTTTTCTATTTCATCTCCATAAGGATCATAACATAGCACACCTTCAAGCATCTTCTCTTTTGTTTTTACCAAATTTGTTTGAGAATAAATTTTTGTAGTCGTTTAAGAATGGACGATTATGACTAAAATAAACAGTCCTAACCTTGACTACGTCTGTTCTGGATCGTCATAAAAAGGACGACTAAGAATCTTATTGCCCAGGAATATAAAATCTTATAGTCGTCTGAGTATAGGCGACTACGACAGTTCTTAACACTCCTAGTTGCATGACTGCAATTGTTCTTAGTCTTCGGAAGAAAAAAAAACGACGACTTGTAATATTATACTAGAATATCCAAATTTTTATAGCCGTCGACATATGGACAGTTGTGACAGTTATAAAAAGTGGTATTCTAGATGACTATGGTTGTTCTTACTTCTTATACATCAAAGTTTCTACGTATAAAAACTATTGCTCAATAAATTAAAAACACTTCTATTAGTTTTTTTTTGAAGCATACACTTCTATTACTTAATTAATACACTAAGTATTATTCCTCATCTTATTAATAAAAAAAACTAAATATTTTGATCAGTTACCATAGGGTGTTCCAATAAAATTAATATAATTTTCTTGGATATTCGATTGATCTAGGGTTTGGATATTTTTCCCTATATTTAAAATAATGAAATCCTCCATAATAGTCATTTACTGATTCATCGCCGATTAATTTGTATATGTATCAACGAATTAAATGATAAAATATAAAGATATAGGTTACTATGATAATTAATCGAAATCTAACCTAAGATTTGATTTGATGTTTTTCGAATAGTTTTGTTTAAATGAAGAAGAAGATGATCATAGTCATAATTAACTTGACTTTTGAAAAGTAGATTGATTTTCTAAAAAAAATGAGGGTGGAAAATGAGGAAAACAACGAGTCTGACTTTGTGCATTCTGTTTTAACCGGAGTGCACGTTTTTTCCTCTGATTTACATTTTTTGTTTCTAAATCACAAATTTCCATGCGTATTAACTACAACTTTACTTTATATGTCAAAATATCAGTAGAAGTAAAAGTTGAATACAACCATTATTTCTTTTCTTTTTCTATTTTACTTCTTTTGATAGTTTATTTATCATTAGTTTACTTCTTTAGATATTTTCTTGATCATCAATCGGGGTACATATTTCAATTATAAGTGGTTGGTGGTATTTTATCTAATCATTCTTGAGATCATTTACTACTTTATTTTCCTCTGAATTATCGAAAACCATAATTTTTCAAATGTAAAAACTATAAAATCTGAATTAACTTTTACCTTCATCGTATTATATCTTAATCCATTAAGCCTTTAATCTTCTTAAGTCCCATGCAAAAATACATTTAATCTTCTTATGCCGATTGTTAAACAAAAAAATTCAGTTTCTACGATAATCCTAACACTAACTAAAACTAATGATTTAAGCAGTGAATCGAGTTTCTAACATTTTTTATTTGTCCACAAAATAAATTATATAATGGTTATTGAATTTGAGTTCTCTTTGGTGAGATTTAATAAACAGAAACATGCTCTGATAAATTTATTCAGACATACTGCGTTAGATTATAGACGATAGAGATTCAAAGACAAGAGAGGAAATGTAAGAGAGACTTAAGCGAACAATAATAAAAGAGTGAACCGAGATAAACGAAGACGGTACCCTGCCTATCCAATCACCAAGACGAATTTTTGACTTAAGCTAATTTTAATTCTAAGCATAGAAAAATAAAGAAAATACAAAGCCGGTTAGATGTAATGGCCAATCAGAAAAGGAGGAATATGCACTCTCATTAAACAGTGAGTGCACAAAGTCACACTTTAGTAACAAAAAAAAGGTAAAAGATAGGTGGTTTAGAGATTTTGATGGACCAATTAGGAGGGTCGGAATGTGAATCCCGATTTCAAAGCGGTACATATACATTGACTCAAATTTTAGTAACAATTATATTAAATTACTCACTTTTATGTTAAATGTCTAATTAATTTAAAATTGCTCATATCCATATAACTTTTTATAATTAGTTCTCAATGAAATCATATAATTTATTTCTTTGTTAGACTCGGGAATAAAAACTAAAATTTTCTAAATATATAAAAATATTTTTATATAATTATATTATAATTCTTCAGGTAAGGTTGGTTGTTCGGGTTAGAGATATGTGTGCCTATTTGTCCCAAGTTAGCTCGGGTTCCTAAAATTTGTGCCCAAACATACTCAAAATTTTGATCTGAACCTCAAAGTAGAATTGCATCTTCCCAAAATTGGAAATGAAAATATGAACACCAGAGAATTTCGAACTCCGGTCCTCTTGTCTTCTAGATTCTAGACTTCATCCACTATGCTACGACTTGTTTCCTCGAAAATAACGAGCTTATACTGTATTTATATATTTCTTTTCATTTTATGGCATTAAAATATTACATATGGCCCGACTTTAATTTTATATGCATATTTCTATTTTTAATTTACCATGTAGTATAATTGAAAATATGGTGGTTTAATAATCAAACATGAATCTCTCATTCACGATTCAATATAGGATTCGATTTTTAAAATTGAAAAACAATTCGCTCCTCATTTCATGATTTCACAATCTTGCCGATACCCACCCGATATTCGGGTTGGACATGAATTGGATGGGTCAAATCCAACTGGCATCTTGTTTGTTTACAACTGACTCATCTAGATCTGACGGAAATCACCCGACTGACTCAGATCTAGCTCAATATATTTGTATTTTGAGTCAGATTTGACTCAACTGACTCAAAGATATGTGAGGCAGTGGCTTATTCCAATGAATCAGGGGAATTTTATTACTTGACTCAGGATCCGAATCAGAAATTAGATCTGACTCAGGTATTGAGTCAGATCTAACTCGAAATCGCGAGTCACATAACAAACATGATGCAAGTCCCACCCCCACTTACACTGGACTAGCGCATCATTCCCAGATAACTCGGTATCAAACGAGTCCGCAAAATCACAATTAGACTAGCCAGCGAGACGAATCAAACGCCCTTTTAAAGTAATTATTCTTGATTTCAAGGACCTTGATACAACATCGAAATAAAATTTAGGGCTCACCTTCATTTTTCCTATATTGTTGGGTCTTTAACTGTAATCGCAGCTAACCAAAAAGTACCTTTTTCCTTCATTCATCTTCAGACTTCCAACTATCAGTCTTTCACAACAAGGCAGGAACGACCATCAGAAGCAGGAGAAACCTATTTATCTCTTTCGCTACATTTTTCGTTCTGAGTGATTTCCCAAATGAGAGACTTTCAAAGATTTTCATCTTGTATTCTGAGTGTCATGGTGTTTACATTTCTCATTGGTACAACAAGTTTATTCGTTAGTGGTGAAGGAGGAGGACTCTCAGGAGATTATTCAAAACTATCAGGGATAATAATACCAGGTTACGCTTCAACACAGCTTGGAGCTTGGTCTATTCTTGATTGCCCTTACTCTCCTCTCGATTTTAACCCTCTTGATGCTGTCTGGCTTGACTCCACAAAAGTAACACTCACTCCCTCATTATCTATCATTTTTTGCACTTTGAATTTTCCACTCTATTTCAGGGAGAAATACGGGATACAAAGTTAGCTTTTTAGGGGCACTTTTGAGAATGATAATGATAAATAGGTTAAAATGTCACAGCGTTTCTAATCATTACCCAAAAGAGAATTAAATGATTACTCCATCAAAAGTTAGCTTACTAAAAAGTTAGCTTACTCCATTAAGCAGAAATTTTGTTTTCTTCTTATTTGATGAATGTTTCTTTTGTGTTGACACATGTAGGCAAATGTGCTGATAGCTAGTGAGATTGGTTATGTGAAGATAATGGTTATTTGTTGTGTTCTTATGTTCGTGCAGATTCTTTCTGCGGTAAATTGTTGGTTGAAGTGTATGTTGTTAGACCCTTACAATCAAACTGATCACCCTGAATGCAAATCAAGACCTGATAGTGGTCTTTCTGCGATTACGGAGCTTGAGCCTGGATACATTACAGGTAAGGGTTTTTGAATGTGTTAGTTTAATACTTCAGTTTCGTCTAATGGTTGTTGTGATTCTACGGGGTCGATATAATCTGCATTTGTACTCAGAAAATGGTAATTCGTTATTTGTTTCTCACTAATTTGCCTGGCTTCGTTTTACAAACTTCTCAATTGTCATTACATACTCAACTAACCTCCAAGTTAACTGAGTGAAGTCTAGTAGCTTGTTTGTCATAGCTTCAAGTTTTAATGAATAAATGTTTCATAGTTATCTGCTTGGTGTGGTGGAATGGATGTGGACTTGTAGAAACTTTTGACTTGTAGAGAGCATTAGATGTGATAAAGAGATGATGGAAGATCGCAGTTGGTATGCTTTCTCTATCAGTCAACAAATTATTACTCTTTTGTGAAAAACTAGGAAGGGTTGAATAGGTGGAAATTCAAAGTTCCCTTACAAAGTTTTGCAGAAACTTTCTTCTCATATTTTGAGTATCTTTAAGTCAACTAGAACTAGTTTACGGCCATCACATATATTTTCTTAGTAAGGTATGTTTTACGACATTTGAAGTTTATTGTTGTAAAGGGCAAAGTAGGAAGTGAGGCAAAAGGTGAGGTATGGGGCCATGAGTAACATGAGAAACGGCTCCAGTGAGCCGAATGGGATCCTGTTTGTACTAGTGGATATATCTTAAGATGCATTCGAGGATGGTGGCATAAGGCTTATCTGTAAGACTTCCACCTTATTACTCATTGGAGAAAACATTTAGCTCTTTACTGCAACTCTTTGGATAATGTGAAAGCCTCACCTTATATGTACCTGCTCCATGCGTTGTGGCGGCATTCTCAATAAGTGTTACGGTAGGAGCTCCTTTTCTTAACTAGTTAACATCTATGCTGGCATTGTTAGAATTAGATTGTGTTTTTCAAATTTGACATTTATCACCAAGCATCCACAACTCCGTGCGTTTAATTCATTCCGTAAGTTTGATTTTCTTAACCTTTATTTGATTTTTCTTCTCCTCGTATAGTGTGAAGGCTTCTGAGAACATCCTGTTTCTGTAGAGTTAACATCTCTTCCTCTGATGAATTATTCTTACCTGATATATGATGCATGGTCCAGGTCCTCTTTCTTCAGTGTGGAAAGAATGGGTTAGATGGTGCATTGAGTTTGGAATTGAGGCAAATGCAATCATTGCTGTTCCATATGATTGGAGGTTGTCAGCATCAATGCTGGAAGAGAGAGATCTTTACTTTCACAAGCTAAAGTTTGTTCACAACTGCCACTTTATGTTTTATGTATACGAGCTATTCATTTTGGTTTCACCATATTTGGCGATTTTGGTATTTAACTAATTATGCATAAAGCTTGTAAAACCCAAAATAGTCATTCTCTTCTGAGTAATATTAGCTCGCAAACCCTATACTTCTAGCTCTGCTTAAAAGAACTTTTTGAACATAAGATGGATGAAAACTAATGATTCAAGCAGTAGCACTTTATCATGTGTTACCATCGAAAACTATAAATATTGAAGAAGGATATGCATTTATGCTGGGCATATTATAAGGTTACCAACAACAGTAAACATATTTTTACCGTTTATCCTGCTATTATTGTTAGCAGTTGAAGAATATTTACCTTCAGGATTTCCTTGTTCATTTGTTCTCCCATCTAGCTGGCACACTCCTGGTAATGCTGTAGGACAGTAGGCCCATTTATTATTTGCGTGATCTTATAGAGACTGGATATGATATCTCTCCTCGTAATGAACGAAGTAGTTATAACTAATTGCATGCTTCCTTTTTACAAATTTTGTTTATTACGAATATCTGGATTCCAGTCTTTAATATCATGTTTTCAAGTTTTGATCTGGTTTAAATGTATTGCCAAGTGGTTACTTGGTAAATGATGATTTAGCGTGGAAGTTTTGTCCTTATTGCAGGATTACTTTTGAAACAGCACTCAAACTTCGCGGGGGACCCTCCATAGTTTTTGCCCATTCCCTGGGAAACAATGTGTTCCGCTACTTTTTAGAATGGTTAAAGCTCGAAATTGCACCAAAACAGTACCTTCAATGGTTTGATGACCACATACATGCCTATTTTGCCGTTGGTATTCTCTTTTTCTATGAGATAACTCTTAAAATTGAGATTTGTTAGAGTTTCAGTGTGCACTACTTGCTGTTCTTATAGATAGAGTGATTATTTAATTTCAGGAGCCCCTCTTCTTGGTTCGTGTGAGGCAGTCAAAGCGACTCTCTCTGGAGAAACATTTGGCCTTCCAGTTAGCGAGGTTCCCTCTCTTCCTGTCTTTTCAATTTCTAATATCATGTAAATGCAAGCTTTTAAACCTTTTAAGGCCTCATCCATATTATAATCATGTTAGTCTTGGTTGTCTGAGTATCCAATTTGTTCCACTAAAGTGCTTACTATTTGGCGATTGGCTTATCGACGTGTAAACCCTGAAGTGCTATTCACATTTGTAGTAACACATACTTTTGTGCTTGTGCATTATATCAGGGTACGGCGCGATTAATGTTTAACTCTTTTGGTTCTGCACTATGGATGATGCCATTTTCTAAGTATTGTAGGTCCTGATAATGTTTATTGGAAGAATTTTTTTGAGGGAAAAGGAAAGGGTAACCATAAGTACCATTGTGATGACATGGAATTTCATCTAAACTACTCTGGATGGCCAACAAATATTGTGAATATTGAAATTCCTACCAAAAGAGGTGCAGCTTTTGAGCCTTATTCCACCAATAGACAGTTAGCGATTTCTTATGTCATTGGAAATGCATTTTTGACCCCTTCTCCATATCTTATACTTTTAGGTGGTAAAACGTATCCGTCAATTACAGAAGAAACTCTGTCCAACCTTTCTAGCATGGAGTGTGGGCTCCCTACTCAGTTATCCTTTTCTGCTCGAGAAGTGTCGGATGGAACTCTTTTCAAAGCAATGGAGGATTACGATCCAGACAGCAAAAGGCTCATCTATCAACTAGAGAAGTATGTACATCCAACTTAAGTGATTCAATGAACGGAGTATGCATTGAAATGCTAGCTTGCTAATGTTGAGGTTCGATTATTTATCTTGCATGTGAGCTATGGTACAAGGCTTTGACTCCAAATTGTTATTAAGTATCATGAGTTGCCTAGGTGAAAATAGAGGGGGAGGGGGGAGGTTCGATTAGGTAGAAATAGTTAGCCTTGAAAATGCTATAAGAATCATTCTTTTAAAGCATACTTTTAACAATTTCCTCGTTTTGGAGAATTAGCTACTCCAAATTGTTATTACAGTATCATGAGTTGCCTAGGTAAAAATAGTGTGGGTGGGTGGGTGGGTGGGGGTGGGGTGGGGTGGGGGGTTCGATCAGGTAAAGCATACTTTTAACAATTTCCTTGTTTTGGAGAATTAGCTACCAGTAAAATTATTTTCCATGGATATAATCCTCAGAATATTCTGCCAGATGTTTTTTGCATAAGAACAATGAGGGTAATTGGTACCTGGAATTTCAGTTAAACCAAGCATATTTGTCAGTCCAGAAACCAATACATCTCGACTGAGAGATACAGAGAGCAGTGCGGAATTGGTAATTTCTAGGCTAACCATGAACTAAGCTAACTAACGTGTGGGGGTATGTGAAAAACATCAAATAAACAATACTGCACTTCTGTGCAAATGTGAAATTCGTAATCTAAATGTCTTCCCTATCATCTCAACTCATAACATCTATGAGATCTACTCTATAAAGAAATGTGTAAATTTGTGATCCAATTATCCCGCCAGGTTCATGTTTGCAATGGGGATATTTCAGGTTGTATCATGGCGATCCAGTGCTAAATTGATGTAGTTTTTAAGTGGTAGTAAAGTTCGTTCAACTCGGATTATGTAGACTCGATTTTAGACTCAAATTAAAATAGAAAACTTAAAAAGAAATTGTATTCAAGTTTATAAAAAGCACTGAGACTTTGGATTCCACCAATCTCCAATTTTTATGTGATTTAATCTAGTCAATATTTATGCAACTCTTTACGTTTAAAGTGATTCTAATATTTTCGCCTAGACAAGTAGATTCTCAAAACAATAGTTGTAAATCGAAAGTATGGACCATCAAAAGATTTAACCTAAGCATGACCCATCAATTGAGAATACAACCACTTAATCAGAATCATATATTCGATTTCAGTTCAGTGCAAATAATCATAAAAGAATTACGAAAATTAAATAGAATTTACCACATAATAATTGGAAAAATGGCTTCCTCCGTCGCCTCAGCAATGGGGTTTAGCTCCTCATATTAATCACTTGCTAAAAATATTTGTTTATGGTTCAAAAGTTGATTAAAAGATGAAAAACTATAACTCTGAATGTTTGCAACGGTGTATTGGAGTCGCAAAATGAATGACTGACTGTGACAAAGAAGTTACTGTAGCAGAGTTACAAATTTGAGACGTTGTTCTTATTTGCAACGGATGTTCTTCAGCAGCAGCAGCAGAAATACGGGTTTCCTGCAACTTGATCAATTCGCCTCTGTAGTGTTACAAACTCATCTGCGACTGCTCCAATAACTTCTTTTTCTTCCCCGGGACTTAAACACACCTTTTATACTATTCAGAAACCTAAAAATAGCGATTAATTCTCTCTTTTTCTTTTCGTGCAAGCCACGACAATAATCTCTTCTGCCGACTTCCTTAATCGTTTCTGAGACTTCCAAACCATCCTAAACTCTTCCTTAGATAGAATACTACCTTAGGAAACAATATCACGCGTTTAGTCTCCCTGGAATTCCTAAAATAATTCCACAAAGTTTCCGTGCAAAACTCAAACTCTGTTTCCTTTTTTCGGCTTATCCAGCCCAATTCGATTGATTCCAGCACACATACCAGGCCTTTTTAGTTGAATCATGTCCAGCCCAGCAAATTTCAGTGATTGAATCTCACTAAAACATCTTCGAAATCCAATCGAAAGTTTGGTTCTTCGCTGGTTATTTCTTCCCGCCTTTTTCTGAATTTAAACGAAGAAGATGACCTCCACCTATCCTGTGCTGGTATCCCTTTAGCAGCTGCCTGGAAATGGATGTCCCTTAGTAATTGGTCACCCCTTATCCATTTGAGGGGTCCGAATAGCAAGTGTACTCCGGGATGCCCCACGCAACTTTTCGAGCCGATTTTTCCAAAAATGTTTGTTGGCCAAAAATACCTACACACACATAAAACACCATAATAAGTACAAAAATGAGCACTATCAATATATAGAATCGAGACAAATTAGACACAAAAATGTGTCTATCAAATACCCCCAAACCTATTATTTTCTAGTCCTCGAGCAAAAATAAAATAAAATAAAATAAAATCCTAACTCACTGACGCAGGCATCGTCGATTGCATTTAGCGTATGCACTAACTAAGCCTTTAAACCCCTAATTGTCCCTAGTGGCGGAGTGTTGTCTCCGGAGGGATTACAAGAGGTATACCCACAAAACCTTTACTCCAGACCTTAGCTATCTACGCAGAACCTTGGAAGGAACTAAAGAATCTCCTTGGTTGGCATACTTATTGACTACAGGAGGAAGTACCCTGATGCGAAATTCCAATTGTTGTACACGAGTTTGCACTCAAGCATACTAAAATTCATATAAAGTGACAGAGCTCTACTCAGATAGCCGCACTATGGACATCAATATCCGGAGTCAAAACTAATTACATGGATAGATCAAGAAGATGGATATAGAGAAAAACATAGATGGTTTTGATGTTTACTAAGTGACCGGCGTTTCCCATATCTGTCTGAAGGCCTCCGCCAAAATGAACCTATCCTAATGGATTGAGATACTAGTCTGACTAATATCAACACAACTGGCATATACAAGGGAACCAGTGATCGATAATCCTAATTCTAGTTCAACACAACTGGCATATACAAGGGTACCAGTGGTCGACTTTATTCACTTTATTTTTTTCTCTTTTTTTTTTTCTTTTTCTTAACCTTTTTTTTTTT